>NW_006921919.1:2051002-2051881 GCF_000298275.1 Orycteropus afer afer
CCTTCCTTCCAAGGAGTGGCTGGTGGGTTTGAACCACCAGCCTTCTGGTTAGCAGTCAAGTGCCTTAGGCACTATGCCCCCAGAGCTCCCAAAAAGTAATCTACCAAGCAAAATTTATTGAAATTAAATGTGATTCACTCTATTAACCCACTGTCCAATTCTCCTTTCCCCAATCCACCCTGCAAAGTGGCACCAGAGTGCTTTCTGAAATAAAGACAATTTTTCTGACCATGTGGCTTTTCTCTTCAAGAATACTGAAGACTTCCTATTACAGGACAAGGTCCACATTCCTTCATCTGCATGGGAGCAGGGGAGGGACAAAGGAATGAGATGAATTGCTACCAACATTTGCTCTGTGCAAGGCCCATTACACAGGTTTTCTCACTTAACCCTAAGAGGCAGGTAATATTATTTATATTTTAAGGATGGGAAAACTGAGGCTCAGATCACAAGTGTACCCAGGGTCACACCACACAGCCAATAAACAACATGTTGAAGGCCCTGTGAAGTTCAGTCTAAATCTATCTTTCCAGTTTAATGTTCAATATTTCCTCACCCCTGCCATTCCTTGCACTGGAAGCTGCAGCCAAACAAACGTCTTACTTTCTCAGAGTACACTGGTGTCTGCACACATCTCTGTATCCTTGCACATCTGTTCCCTCCCCTGGAATTTATTTCTCCCTTTTCTCTGCTTGGAGCTTTTGTTTGCAATGGCTAGGTTTAGTGACACACTTGGGTGCCTGGGCATGTTCTAAGAAGCATTATAAACTACTTGCTACTGATAACAGTGAGGATGACTTAAGGCACCTACTGATGAAGGTTGAAGAATACAGTCTGCAGTATGGATTACATCTCAACATAAAGAAAACAAAAATCCTC
>NW_006921919.1:2052771-2054189 GCF_000298275.1 Orycteropus afer afer
CTTCCGAGGAGTGGCTGGTGGGTTTGAACCGCCAGCCTTCTGGTTAGCAGTCAAGTGCCTTAGCCACTATGCTACCAGAGCTCCCTCCATAAAGATTTACTGCCTTGGAAACCCAATGGGGTCACTATGAGTCGAAATCAACTCGATGGCAGTGAGTTTGATATTTTGGTTTTAGGTTTGTGGATAACATCCTTAAAAAACAAATGGAGAGAATTCAAGGTGGTTGTTGTTATGTTAGGTGCCATTGAGTGGATTCAGATTCTTTGCGACATCCTGTGTGCAGGATATTCCATAGGGTTTTCACGGATGTGACCTTTCAGAAGCAAATCAGTAGACCTGTCTGCCAAGGTGCCTCTTGACGGCTCAAACTGCCAATTTTTCAGCTAGTACTTGAGTACTTCCAACATCCCTGTCCTAATGTCCATCTCCCTGAGTGTGTTCACACACTTTCTGGAACAAATACACAGATAACACACTGGGAAGGGTTTGTAACCTGCAGCCTGTTGTAGTCTTAGTTGCTGTCAGTAGTGAGCAAGAATTTCAGTTATGATTTTATTGTTACATGGGTTTTCCACTGAAAATTACTGATGGGTATAATATTAATAAGCAAGCAAGCAAGCAAGGATGAATAAAAAAGTTTATGTAGTAAACCTATACCTATACTTACATGACACAAGAGAAAGATACTATCAATATTTTGGCCAGTAAAAATACATTACTTCCAATGACCAACTCAGACTAAGATCCACAGTAATACAGATAATAACACGTTGACAATCTTGAAATTCTATAAATGTATTTTTTATTTTTATTATTATAAAACTGATTTTCTTGAAATTTAAATAGTAGAAAAGGTATAAAGTTTAAGAAGTCTGCCTTCTTCCCAAGTTTTTTTTTGTTGTTGTAAAAATAGTATGTAACACAGTATTTGTCAATTCAACATTTTTCAGGTATACAATTTAGTGACATTAATTACATTAATCATGTTGTGCAGCCACCATCCATACCAAACTCACTGCCATCAAGGTGATTCCAACTCATGGCAACCCACATTGGGTTTTCAAGGCTTTAAGGAAGTAGATTGCCTCATCTCCCTCCTGTGGAGCAGCTGATGGGTTTGATCTGCTGACCTTCTCCATACGCCTGACCCACTATGCCACCTGAGCTCCTTACTACCACACATAATCATTGCCAAATTTCCCATCATCATAAACAAATATTCCCTGCTTTCTAAACTCCTCAATTTTTCTTTCTGGCCCACTCAATGCCCTAAGAATTCAGTCAACAGTTCTATCCATCAAGGCATTTTCTACTCATTTTGATTTTATATCACACTAGGTAAGAGCACAGGCCCTAGTTCCTACCTGCCTGAGTTAGAATCTCAGGCATTTTATTAGCTGACTGATACTGGGTAAATT
>NW_006921919.1:2054739-2056160 GCF_000298275.1 Orycteropus afer afer
GGGTTTGAACCACCAGCCTTCTGGTGAGCAGTCAAGTGCCTTAGGTACTATGCTACCAGAGCTTAGGAAACTGTTTTTTTCACCACGGTAAAAGACAATGTTGGCAATCTACATATAATTGAGTTATGAGTGTCATATTTTTAAAGAATACAGACACTGAAACACAATGAGGGGAAAATAAAGCCAGAGTATGAAATGCTGTAGACACAGAAGCATTTATAACTGAGAACAGTATACCAAAGCCTTCAGTGGGGTTGCAAGAACTTATGCATAGTTGCAAGAAAGTATGTATAACAACTTTCCACACAGGCCCCTCTTTATCTTTGTGACAAATTAGCACAAGATTTTTGTTAGTTTTTATCTACTGTTTGCTTCAATCTACTTCTGTAGTGATACCGCCTTGGAAATCCAAGGAGGGGTTGCTATGAGCCGGGCCCAACTCGATGGCATGTAACAACAACAATTATACAATAGATTTTACTTGGCATCTATCTGATAAAAAGTATAACTCAAACGAGGGAGTATAGTTCTAGAATGTTTTCACTTGGACAGCAATAAGAACAGTTTCACTTTGATGTTCTTTCAGTTTCCACTCTCTGAGACCGTCTAGTCTCTGGCCTCCTGTGTAGAATATATCCTGAGCCATCCTGGGCTTTCTGAAATTACTTTTGCACTCCCCCATTTTTTGAATACAAGTGCTAAACATTCCACTAGGCCTTGAATTACAAAGTTACATCTTTTCTACCACACCGTAAACAACTTAGGAGCAGGGGCAGTAGTCCCCACTTTGCCTTACAAAATGTTATTGTGAGCTGCCATTGAGTAGGCCCAACTCATGACAACCTCATGCTCAGTAGAATGATATGTTGCCTGGTCCTGCACCATCCTCATGAGCAACGGTGGGTAGAACCTTTGTGATCCACAGTTATCTTTAGCTGATTTTGTTAAATAGACTCCCAGACCTTTCTTCCTAGTCTATCTTAGTCTAGAAGCTCCACTGAAACCAGTTCAGCATTATAGCAACATGAAAACCTCGAACGACAGACAGGTCGTGCTGCACATGAGATGCACTGGATGGGACTCAAGTCTGTGTCTCCTTCACACAAGGTGAGTGTTCTCCCACCGAACCACTATGGTCTCTTAGGCATATAACAAATCCTTACTAATTGAAAGGACAAGTGAATGAGTTACAAGGCCTCTTTAATATTTAGATAATCCATTGCTGGAAAGTAGATTCTGACTCATAGTGACTCTATTGGACAGAGGATAACTGTCCCATTGGGTTTCCAAGGGTATAAACTTTGTGGAAGCAGACTGCTACATCTCTCTGCTGTGGAGTTGCTGATGGATTTGAATGGCAGATCCTTCTGTTCATAGCTGAGTGCTTAGCCCCTGTGCCCAGATAATTCTTTCTACTCTAC
>NW_006921919.1:2057415-2059677 GCF_000298275.1 Orycteropus afer afer
AAGCCAAAGGGAGGAGCTAAACTGGAAACCCTGACAAAATCAGTTGCTCAGAGGCTAATAATACTGGAATGTAAATGCTGGGAGCAATTGGTGGTATTGGATTTTATCAAATGCCTTTTCTGCACTGATTGAGATGATCATATGGTTCTTTTCCTTTTTTTTTTTTTTTTTTTTTAATGGATAACAACTGTTCAATCTTTAATCAATCCCAGCGATGGTGCAGGACTTGGCAGCATTTCATTCTGTTGTGCATGAGGAGCAACCTACATGTTTAAATGAAGGCTGAATTTTCCTCATAGATGAACCTTACTTCTCACCTTCAGTGCTTCCATGCCAGCTTGGATGACAGGAGCAAAGACAGTCTCATTTTCATTAGAGTCTGCAAACATCTCTGGAATCTGGTCCAGTAAACTGTAAGACATTAGTGAGCAAAAGGTTTAAAATGTTTAGCATATTTCTAATAAACTTCAAGGAATAAATCACTGACATTTCAAGCCCAAACACATACATATTTATTTTACGGCCAACATCTATGGGTGAATTTCACAGGCCATTCCTAAGGCAAGGACCAATTGTCTGATATCCTGGCTTAGTTGACACCAATATTTATGATTTTGTTGGAACACTTGCAAAATCACACACTTTGGGATAGTTCTCTATCTCTATATTACTGACCTCTTAGACTATAAATCCTTGAAACAGTGGCTCTATCTTGAATTATAATAATCACCACTGAATAAACTGATCCACAGACAAGAATATCTTTCATAAGGTATCTTGCATTATCTTTCTAGAAGTGAAAAAAAAAAATGATTGATAGAGATTTGGGCAAGTATCAAAATCCTTCCTTTCAGATACTGTCCTATGTTAAAAAGAGACCAGGTGCTACTGAGTCAACTCCTACTCATGGCAACCCCATGTGTGTCAGGGTAGAACTACACTCCATAAGGTCTTCAGCTGCTGATTTTTTGGAAGCAGATCACCAGGGCTTTCTTCTGAGGCATCTGTGGGTGGATCAAACCTTAAACTTTTTGGTTAGCAGTTGAGCATCTTAACCATTTGTACCAGACCCCCACTGGGTTTGCAGGGCTGTAAATCTTCATGGAAGCAGACAATAGAGCAGGTGGTGGGTTCGAATCACCAACCCTTTGGTTAGCAGCCAAATGCCTAAACCACACTACACCACCAGAGCTCCTTAAAAGGGTACTTCCAAAAAGACACAGACCTAACAAAAGTAAGACAGTTTTAAAATCCCCAAACTATTGACAAAATAAAACAATGTATAACTGAATCAAACACACTGCAAATGAAAAGACACCTTATCTGTATTTAAATTATAAAACACTTAATATTTACTTGTGAATCACAGATTGCGATTCTTGATAGTTGACAAGGAAACCATCCAACAAAGGAACAAAGACCTCTCCAACATCTGTCACCACCATCATCTGAGGCTGGGCCAAATTGCTCTTCACATTAAAGAAATGGAGAACTTTGTTATATGTGATAAAGCCAACTCGAATCGCAGAGGTCTCTTCTTGCTCTTCCCTATGAAGGGGGAAATAAAGGGGTTTAGGTCCTTTGTAAACTTTAGAATGAAATTCAGTAAGTCTACCTTTAATAAAATATATGCAAATCATGTTTAAAGTTTTGGTCTTAACTTCTTTTATGAAACAAACTACTGACAGAACGAGGAGGAGAGGGATTAGTTTGTTATCACAAAAATAAGCAAGTTAATAAAGGAAAAAATTTCTTAAAATTCTAAATGAAAAATGATATAAATATTATGAAAACATTTGCTTATATATCTTTAATATATTTATTCTCAATCAATTGCAAATTGCAGGGGCTTATTATTATTTTTTTCCTGAACCAGCTAGGCTTAATTACATTTGTTATAAACAAAGCTCTCTCAGAAGTCACCAGAAGGTCAGAAGAACAAATGGAATATCTGAAGCAAAAGAAAGGCACACTCAGATTACTAACAGGACAGCTATTTTTATCAAGAAAGGACTTGCTCTGCCTGTGTAGTTATTTTCTTACACATCCTAAGAGAATCTCAATAGACCATAGGTTAGGCTTGAATAACTATATACCATAAAAAAGAAAAATAAATAGATGAAATGAATCAAATTTATTAATTGATGATATAATTCTTACTGTTGTTGTTGTTATGTGCCATTGAGTCAGAACTGACTCATAGCGACCCCTCCTTGGGTTTCTGAGGCAGTATCACTATGGAGGTAATGGTAGATTGCCCAA
>NW_006921919.1:2060902-2061953 GCF_000298275.1 Orycteropus afer afer
AGCTGGCAAAGTATTGACTTTAAATTCTGTTTTATTTCTTCTCTACTCTTTGCTTTAGGATATTGGTTTCTTCATTGTGGTCTCGACAAATGGGAGGAGGGTACAATTTAAATACCCTCATAATTCTTTCCAAAACCACTTGGTAAATGTTTATACTCTAAAATCCCATGCAAAATTTCAGAAGTGGGAATCCTTATCCTTTGTAACTGCACACACACAGAGACTCAAACATCCCTCAATTATCCTAAGCTGTTATGATTCCATGTAACAAACCACTACATCCATTCTTTACCCTTCTCCCTTTAAGACCAAGCACAGATCTTTGTTCTTCTTTCAAACCTCTGATGCTATCAACCAGAAGTTATTTCCTCTTCTAAATTCCTGTAAATCATTCTCATTTGGCTCTGAGCATAAAAGGTCTTTTGGTTAACTTTGCATGAGTCTTTGACTATAAGCCAGTAAAAGGCAGAACAACGTCTTAAGCTCTCTGTTCCCCAAAGAGTCTACTACTAGGTAAGAAAATAGAGACTTTGTTGATCATGATTACCATGATGATGAAACATGGTATTTGGGATGGTTAAGTCATAGCCACAATTAATAAGATGACTGTGTGTATCTCTTCCCAACTCCAGTTTTGTGACCACCATGGGAGGTAAGATGAAAGTACTTAAGTAAGTATATGCAGTAAATGCAACAAATCAGGGCTTTATTTATTTATATGAGATCCAGTCTATCTGCTTAGCTCTGGGTATGCTACCATTTCCCAGTAGGCCTTCTATTTCATAATGTGAAAAATGTCCAGCAAGTCACAAAAGATTTTTATTCTCTTTTAATAGATGGGGCAATCTACTTCCATAGTGATACTGCCTCGGAAACCCAAGGAGGGGTCGCTATGAGTCGGGTCTGATTTGACAGCACATACAACAACAATAGTTAATTTGGAGTCAAATAAGGCAAAAGACACAAAAGAAAAACTACACAGAAATATCTGGAATGCTATTTCCCATTGGATTTGGACTTTTTCAAGTGATGGGAAATGGGTATCCTGGGA
>NW_006921919.1:2062793-2066239 GCF_000298275.1 Orycteropus afer afer
ACATACATACATATACATATATATACGTATTTGTACCTTCTGCTTTTTAATTACTCCCTTCACTAAACACTTGCCCCTATTATTTTAATGGAATGAAAAGTTGGGATCTACCATCTGATAGAGTAGCTCTGAAGATGCTAGCAACTAGATGAACCAGAATGTTCCAAAATCAAGCACTTTGAACATTTTAAATACAATGGCATTAAAAACAAAAAAAAAAATTTCACAAGCTTGATCTGCACAACAGGTGAGACATTTCAAATCTCTCTTTCCTGTTCAGAGAACTCAGAGTAAAAAGTCTGACAACATGGCAAGACCAAAGATATAAATTTAAAGTTAAATAGTGAAGAACGAGGCCTTCCCTTTTCAAAAGATTAACTAAGAAATGAGCATGCCCTAAACATTTCTCTGCAAGACTTTAGGCTGTGCTTAAAAAGGCTATTTGGCACATTCTCTACTTTAGTTCAAAGAGGTAAATCAAATAGATGGCAATTACCACAAAAAACACTAAGTTACAAACAGACATGCCCCTAAATAAATTTCAGGGGAGAAAAAGATAAAGAGTATTTTGGCTTGAATAAAAACTTGAAATATTTGAAAAGTAGGAGGGAATAACCAGCAGTTTCCTTTTCTTTTTCTCTCCTATCTTTTGCTACAATCACACATCTGCTCTAACTGGATATAAAAGTTATGATAACACCTATGGAAAACATGTGATCTCATAACTTACATCAATAGCTTATGAGGTTCATACCACCACTGTGTTGTAAAGGAACAAAGTGCTGGTGAAGTAACTGTCTACGGAAATAGGTTAAACTATGAACCAATGTGAGAAAGAGAATGGAAAGAGAGAGAGACCATTTCCAGAAGTTAGTTTTCTTTCATACTGATCAAGTTCAAAATCTAGATTTAGAATCTGTTACGGATTAAATTATGTCCTCTAAAATGATATAAAGTCCTAAGCCCTGGTACCTGTGAATGTGACCTTGTTTGGAAGTAGGGTCTTTGAAGATGTTATCTGCTAAGTCAACATGAGGTCATACTGAAGTAGTATGGATCCTAATCCATTATGAATGATGTCCTTATAAAAGAGACAAGAAACACAAAGAAGAAAATGGCCATGTGACTGAGTTATGCTGCAGCTATAAACCGAGGAACACCTAGGAATACCAGAAGTTGAAAGAGACATGAAAGGATACTCCTCCTAGAGTGTTCAGAGATAACATGGCCCTGATGACACCCTGAATATGGCTACTAGCCTTCAGAACTATGAGACAACAAATTCTGTAGTTTAAAACCACCCATTTTGTAGTATTTTGTTAGGCAAGCCCTCAGAAACTAATACAGAATTAGAACAACCTCATGAGAGAATTCTATTATGAGATAAACAATATAATCAGTGGAAAACTCATACTTTTCAAACTTCCTCCCAAGGAATCAGGTGAAAGAAACCATAAGCAGAAACAATTCTGCAGACATTAGATGCCTTTCTTATGCTCCATCTTCAACTTGCTCCTGGCTCATTCTTCATTTTAGAATTCAGTTTGAAATCACCTCAGTGTTTTTTAAACATCCCAGTGCTTTTCCAAACTATCCTCGAGAATATTATGACTTCAGTTTCACAGATACAAACAAAATGACTCCTGGGAGGTCCAGAGTTCATTCGCCTGAGCCTCACATGAACAAAAGCACCAGTGATATGTGGGAGGAATACAGAGGAGCTGGCACCCACAGACTCATAGACCTCTAAAAGCTGAAGACTATGCCTCCTCTTCCAAACATTCCTGTCCAGAACAGAAAGATTGCTGATGTTCAAGGAGCTACAAAAGGGGTGGAAGAGCTTGAGACTGTTATAGACACTAGGGGACAGACAACATCTCCTAGCCTGTTTCATTTTCTTAAACATGTCTCCTGTCATGAAAGCAGGCATTCTCCCTGCTCCTGAGTCTCCTTACTAGGTGCTAGTTCCCCATCCTGGACAAATAATCTGTATACCAACATAATAAAAATAGTCATCTTTGCAAAATAGCTTCCCTTGCATGCACTGACCTCTGCAATGGCAAGAGTGATCTATCTTGTTTTTGTTCAATTAAAAGAAGAAGGGGCAGTAAAGTTGCAAAAGGATTAGACAGTGCACCATATGCGCAGAAAGAAATTTGCCTAAAAGTCACTGCTTCTGCCATCAGATGACAGTTGGCTTTCTGCCACCCCCTCAAACTCTCTCCCAACACCCAGAACCAATGATTCTGAAAAATGAATCACAGACTTCCAAAATCCTTCCCACCACACTGTTGGGAATTTTTTCCCACAATTTATAATGTATTTATAATGTTTTTTACCATAGCTTTATTTTTATCTGTTTGCTTTTTTTTTACTTCGTAGAAAAGATCACCCTGACTTTTGAGAACACAAAAGAGTGGTACTGTTTGATTTGTAAATAATTGCCCAATATCCTCAATAGCAAGGGATATCAATGTGTCATTCAGGACTTGTTTTCTGGTCCACATATTAATTCATCAATATTGTGTAAGTTACAAAAAGAATAGCAGTTCTCTTACTTTGGGAGTTTTTCCAGCACAGTCTTCAGTTCTTCACAGATGAGTTTCACAAGACCATTCTTTATGTTACTGTATGAAACATCAATCATGAAGATAAAGGCTGGTGGGTTGGGAGGCTTATTTTTCTATAGGAAGGGAAAAAAATACAAAAATTACATACACAGATTTAATTAAAACTATATATATTTCATAATGAAATTAAAACACTCATTAGAAACTGTCAAAGGTCATCAGAAGTTTCATTTCATGTTTAGGATATAATGTCTGTGGCATTAAATCATTTTCTAGTACACAGTCTCTGATGCTATGGAAAATGATAAAAGAAGTTGATTACCTTCCAGAGTACTATCTGGTCTTACTACTGAATTAGATTCACTTTTATAAAGCTCCAAAGACTATTACTACAATTGTCCAACAGTCAATATACTAATGTGGCCAGCCCTGCTTGTAACACTGCATCTAGGAAGAATTATGCCTGGGAACACTGACAGACTATGCCAGAGAACAGCATATAAAATAGTTTGTTTTTGAAATTATAGTACAACTTCATTAATTTGGACATTGTTATTTTCAAATCTCTTCCTTTGTAAGCTCTTTAAGATTTAATGATGAAATTATACACTAAAATGTAATTATACACTTTTCTAAAATTATACCATATATAATTCCTTATGGAAAAGACTTACCATATATAAAGACTTACCTAATTTCTTACATATTTATGGTAAAGATGGAATGTTAGGTCTTTCCTTTATTTATATAAAATAATCACTACAACATAAAGCAGCTGTTAAAAAATGTGTTATAGATGCTGTTTCCCTTACTGGCTAATGTTCAAATGGCTCTTAGGATGTGATTCTTCAGTTTGAGTCTTACAAAATATTTACA
>NW_006921919.1:2066800-2069351 GCF_000298275.1 Orycteropus afer afer
AGTTCTCCAACCTGTATATTTCTACTGGAATGCATAACATGCTTTCAGTGTATAAAAAGTAATTAATCATTCCTCTGAATCAAATTATCTTCCAACTTCCTTTGTTTCTATCAATAATATCACTAGACACCAAGTCAAAGGCTTGGAAATATTGAATTAGATCTGACTGTTCCTTCTCTTTCATTCACTAACTTTTCTTTCAAAATGCTTCTTTACAATACTTTACCCCATTCTTTTATTTAACCTGGAAGCCTGACATCTTGTGCCTTTATTAACTGTAATGGCTTCACCATTGGCTTCTTTAATCTATCATACTACCCATTCACTCTGGCTTGCTTCATCTAAACCAAAAACAAACCCACAGCCGTCGAGTCAGATCCAACTTTTAGCGACCTGTCCTTGGGTTTCTGAAGCAGTGTCACTACAGAAGTAGATTGCCCAACATTCCTTCCGAGGAGTGGCTGGTGGGTTGAAGCGCCAGGCTTCTGGTTAGCAGCAGTCAAATACCTCAGGCACTACGCCACCAGAGCTCCCTTCCTTCATTTAGCCAAGCTTGATCTCTTCTACTCTATGTTTCCATGCCACTCTACTGAAGCTGCTGTCTTAAAGGTCACTGACCTTCTTACTCACAATTATACAGACTTGCAATAAAATCTCTCTCTCATTCTAGATCGTTTTGCAACTTCAGGCACAGTTGACCATCTCACTGTCTTAGTTCCCAGGGCAAAGCAGCAACATCTCCTCTCCTACTTTTCTCACTTATGTTTCTGCTTTGCATTTTCTCATATTTCTCCAGAGGATGCCCTCTTTTCTCCTTTTACTACACTCTCCACCTTGGAAATTAAATCCATTTACTTAGTTTCAACCAGCACTTCTATATAGCTCACCAATCACTTGCCATTGAAACAGTTCTGGCTCATGGTGACCTCAAGTGCTTCACAGTAGAACTGTGCTCCATAGGGTTTTCATGGCTATGAACTTTCAGAAGCAGATCTCCAAGCCTTTCTTTAGAGTTGCTTTCGGGTGGATCTGAAGCTGAGCTCTTAACCATTCGTGCCTAAAGACTCCTAGCTCCTTTATATAAGTGACTTACATTCTCTCTCATTATGTCCTCTTTCCTGAGCTCCTGAAAAGCACTCCAATGAACACATTTACATACACAACCTGTCAACACCTTAGACACAAAATTTTAAAAGCTAACACAGTATTTTCCCCAATGGAGTGGTCTTTTCCATAAGGAATTTACAAAAAAACCACCATCCTCTAAATTAATCCAGACTTGAAATCTCACTTGCTCCATAGACTTGTCCATTTCCCTTACCATCCATGTCCAGTTAATTGTGAAGCCCTCTGTGGCTCTTCTTGTTCCAGTACCCAAATTCAGATCCTCATATTCTCTTGCCTGGGTTACTGCATTGACTTCTAATGCCCTTCACCTCCAATCTCTCTCCTCTCATTATACAGACTACCTGTCACAGTACATTGTTGGAGACATAATACTGATTACAGTGCTCCCTCCTATGAGGACACAGAGTTTGCTGAATCCCCAGTCGAACACAGAACATTACACAAAAAAGGAATGCTCAATAACTATTCACTGATTGACTGAATGAGTGCATGGATGGGTGGATGGATTAATGGAAACAGCTCCCCACTTAACCTTTAATTGTCTCAAGGTCCACTGAACTAAATATAAGCTATTCAATTATTTGGCATACAAGGTCCTCCATAATAAGCATTTAACAAACATGCATAAAACTTCCAAGAGATCAAAAATATGATGCTAGACCCAATGAAAAATAAAAGGATAGACTATATCTTAAAATAATTTTCTAGGATTACTTCACATCATTCCCCAGTGTATACTCCAACTAATAAAAAAAAAAAAAAAAATCAAATGAGTTGCCATCAAGTCAATTCTGACCCACAGCAACCCCATAGGACAGAGTAGAACTGCCCCCATTAGAACTTCCAATGCTGCAAATCTTTACACAAGCAGAATGCCACATCTTTCTTCCATGGAGTAGCTGGTGGGTTTGAACCACTGACCTTTTGGTTTGCAGCCAAGCACTTAAATATGCCACCAGGGATTCTCAATTATATCAAAGGCTTGCCATTTGCAAAACATCTCCTACACCAAAACACAGCAAAAAATAAGACTGGAAAAGTGTTTTGTTTGGCACAGTGTTTTAAAAATATTTGAATTTGAATGTGTGGGGGGGCAAGATGCATATACTCGCCAATCAACCTTGCTGCCACACTTGGTGTACATCATTCATTTACAATGCTCATCTAGCCTCTGAAGAAATTGAGAAGGATGCCAATGCTTTTATGAAATTGTTTCTGCTCACTGTTAAGGTTTTCTGTTCCATTTATATATGTTGACATTCTGCTCATGGTTCAGTCAGCTCAAACATCATTTCCTCTTTGAAGCCTCTACTCAAACTGCAGATCATATGTTATTATTCTGTGCTTTCTTATGCCATGTAATCATGCTACTCTTATAATATTGATCATATCTGGCTTTATTGTAATCATATACATTTTTTTT
>NW_006921919.1:2070166-2094032 GCF_000298275.1 Orycteropus afer afer
TCTGGTTATGTAGACATGGTTTTCAGTCTGGCTCCATTAGTTTCTAGATGTATGACTTAAAGCTAGTACTTAACCTCTTAGTCTCAGTTTCCTCATATAATAGTAGTACCTACTGCCTGGGTTCCTACTGGAAGCTAGATGATATAATACCTAGAAAGCACTTAGCACAGAGCCTGACACAGAATAAATGTTCTAAAATTGGCATTAAGGTAAACTTAAAATTCCCTAAAATAAATAGAGGAAAATGTGATTCTGTAATTTTCCTTCCAGTTTGTGTGGTGTTAAAAACTACATGTACAGGGAAAGGCAATATACAATAAGGGGGAAGTCAGCACAATGCAAAGCAAGACACTGGGGAGGGGGAAAAACATGTAAAAATTAAATAACCTTTTCCTCTTTTCATCACCCAAATTTCTAAGCCAATTCATTATTGTACATTACTCATTTTAAATTATAATTAAATTTGATGATATTTTGCAGCACCTTTTCTTATGAATCCTACTTGGAATAATAAAAGGAAGATTAAGCTTACAGAAATCTTTTAAAAGGTACAAATTTTATTTGGTTCCTTGCCTTCTGGGCGAGATTTCCATTAATTAGACATCTGGAACATTTCCAGATAACAGAGCTTGAAGATACTAAGACTTTTGTTCCCAGAAATAGATTTGACTCTCTGCCTAAGTTTCTTCTCAAAAAAGCATAAAATCAAGATAATGTAGCCTTTTGGCAGAGAACTGGAAATTTAGAGCATGGTTAGATTTATACTATAGTTGCAAAGAGCAGTGGAACAAATTTTCCATCACTAGTTACAATAGTTTATTACATTTAATTGGAGCTTCAAATGTTTATGTTCTAATGATTTGTGTTCAGACAACAGCAACAAAGAAAAAATAAATTACCTAAAAATAATTGGTACTTTGACATACTTTTTGCCTGAAATGAAGCATCTGTACCAAAAATGTTCCTACATTTCCCAAGATGTGTTCAAACTTTATATTTTAAACCAATAAAGCATCAAGTTTTCTTTAATTACTCCCCAAACCAAACTCACTGCCACTGAGTAGATTCTGACTCATAGCAACCCTCATTGCATTTTTGAGGCTGTAAATCTTACAGAAGTAGATTGCTCCATTTTCCTTCCGCAGAGTGGTTGGTGGGTTTGAACTGCTGACCTTTCAGTTAGCAGCCAAATGCCTAGTCACTATGCCACCAGAGCGTCTTCTTTAATAACTAGTTCTACATAAAGCAGTGACAAATAATCAGATAAAACATTAAAATTATGGGTAAAAAAGAAGTAAAAATCCAATTAACTGAAAACATTCAGGATATCACTGATATCTGTTTAAACTTAAAAATTCTCATCTGATTATTATTTTATTTCTTCCTGAAAAATACTAATAATGGGCACAATGTTGACCTAAAATCTGCCAGGACATTTGCTAAGTGCCACCAGGCAAAGAAGAGTAAAAACAGCTCCAGTTGTTGAGGAACTCATTCTAGCAGGGTGACTGCTCTACTGGTAAATAGAGACGTCGATCCAGGCACTTTTTTGCAGCATTTAAAATCCAAATCAGTAATAAATAGCTAGTGAAATAACTGAAGACTAATCAGCCAAATGCTCCTCACTTGGTGCTGCCAGTTCTCCTAGAGAAGAAGTGTAAGCTTAAGCCTAACACATGGACTGGTTCCCTAGCAAACATACAAGAAAGACATCCATGGATCTCACTAACCCACTGCCATCAAGTTTATTCTGATTCACAGGAACCTCACAGGATAGAGCAAAACTGCACCATAGAGTTTCCAAGGCTGTAAATCTTTACAGAAGTTGATTGCCACATCTTTCTCCTGCAGAGTGGCTGGTGGATTCAAACCACTGACCTTTTGATTAGCAGCCAAGCTCTTTAACCACTGTAGAATCAAGGCTCCTACATCTGTGGATCAGATGCTGTTTTCTAGAAATTGGTTGTTAGTTAGCATTCTTTTTTTTTTGAAGGGAAGTAAGGGAAAAAGTCAGAGCACCCTGTTTCTTTAAGTCCACATGTGGTGCTTTAGATATAAGCTGGAATCTGAACTGACGCTCAGGATACTCAAAGCCCTGAAGAATTTTAAAGTCCTGAAGGTACCAATAATGATACAACCATCACTGTAACACTGGAGAATGGAAACAGTCAGTCCTAGGAATAGTAATACATCTGCAAAATCATTCATCCATTCATTCAGTGTGCATTATCAAATGCCTATCTTCTGTCAGGCACTGCGATAGATTCAATAAGGATGACAAGGGTAAGACTCTCATCCCCAAGGATATCAGAAACTAGGAAGAGGGCAGATATGTAAAAGAGATTTAAATTCTATGGGGTTAACTGGTAAAAGAGAGATATGTGCCAGACTGTCTGAAATAAAAATGCAGATGCAGTAAATGTAGTAAATAACTACAATAATAAAGTCAGAGAAAGGTATACATGTGTGCACACACACACAAACTGAAATTTCAGCCAGGCATTAGAGAATTAGGAGGAGTTTGCCAGGCAGAGTGTGTGCAGATGGGACAGGAGGATAGAAAGGCATTCTGTTCAAAGGGTACTTATATTTATAAAAGGCTTGGAGTTGTGAAAGGGGCTGATAAGTTCAGAGTAAGTGGTGAGAATTTCGTGTAATTGAAGCTATAGATGAGGAGTAGTTTGGGATTCAACAGCTACTGGCTTTATAAAGAAAGTTAATTTGTTTGAACCTAATTTTTTAGATAAGAAAGAATCAAAAGAGGCCCATGGAAGGTAGTGGGGGAGTCTCATGATTATCTTTTAGAGCAGGGAAACCAGAGACCAGGAACTCAGGCTGCTGAAAGAGCCTAAAGAAGATGCTGAGATTGCAGTGAAAAGTGGGATAGAGAAAGGATGCACAGAAACATGTGAAATGTCCTATTGACCGTACTGGTAGAGGTTTTGCCTTGGAAGGGACATTTTTACAGAACTGTTAGCAAAATGAGGAAGGCAGAACGCACTACAGAACACTATATTAAGAACCCAGCATATTGGATCTGGTTGTTGTTAGTTGCTGTTGAGTCGATTCTGACTCATGGTGACCCCATGTGTGCAGAGCAGAACTGCTTCATAGGGTTTTCCAGGCCATGACCTTTTAGAAACAGATCAGCAGGCCTGCTCTGAGGTGCCTCTGGGAGGGTTCAAACTGCCAATCTTCCGGTTAGCAGTCAAGTGCTTGATAATAGTTTGTGCGACCCAGGACTCCTTTTTTTTTGTTTTGAGGAGACACTGTACAACTTTAAGGTTCATGGTTGGGACATAAAAATTAAACTGTTTTCTATTTCTGTCTTCGGTATTTAGTTTTTAGAAATGAACAATCCAGTGGATGGTCTGGCAATTTAATTATGTTAGGGATCTAAGGGCTGCATCTGTGTCTCCAAGGCACCACTACAGTATTTTGCATGTAACAGACATCAAAATTTGTAAGAGTCAATTCTTTACTTATGAAAGTTATTCACTTGGATTTGACATCAATGTATAAACATGTGAAGTCCTGGGAACACTTACTCTGCAGTAATCCAAAGTAGCAACATATTCATAAGATCCTAAAGATAGCTCAGGCTTCTCATAGTGGTCCAGTCTTCTCCCCATGTGGTCCAAATGTTGGAAATAGAATGGTGGAACTAATAAAAACAAAACAGGAAAGGAAATCTTTTATTTTCATAAACACAGACAATTTAGTAAGTCCATAAAATTTATTATGGGAGGAAAAGATTTAGTATAAGAAAAGGGCATTTTAAAGCTGGAACGTGGTCTATTTTAAATCTCCACTATTGAAAATGCATGTCTTGGAGAATCCTCTTGACCCTTCTAAGAGTTATTAATGACAAAGATGATTTGGATCATCCTTGAGAAATAGGGAATGAAAGTACAGACAGGTCTTTTTACCTAGTGTTACAACCCACTTTTAATTGTTCCTATTTAATTAACTGCTTTAAAAGAATCCTGATTTTTTTTTCTATTTGAATTTTCAATATACCTATTATTTGGACTATACAATTAAGCACAGTATCTCTTAACTTTTCATTGAGCGATGTCTTCAGCCACAGTGAGTTTGCATGGTAATCTTCTAATGTTTGGGCTTCTGAGTAGAAAGGATTACTGTATTAGGGAAAGACCATACCACTAAGAGCTTGACTAAGGAACTCTAATTTGATTCAAATGTCTAAGATGGGTATCTCTGGCAAAGACCTGGAAGTCATCCAATAGCACAGGAACACTGATGAGTCACATACTGAACACTTGCACAAATATGGCCTGGTATCTCTGTGAAAGCGAACTCCTGCCACAGTAAGATTAATAGTACTGGCCATCAAAGCTACTGCCAGGAGAAGAATTTAGAATAACTAGCAATGTTTTGGTTTAAGCATTTTGTAAAGCACAATGTTTTCATTTGTTAAACCTCAAAAATAATGTCTTTTTGTAAAAAAAAAACCAACAGTGCTCCTCATTTTTAGCTGTGAAACTAATACATAAATTACATACAACAGGACTGTATTTTTAGCTTGGGCTTAAAATTAAAAAAAAAAAAAATCACTGAGGCTTGATTTTTTTATTTTCTTAACATATCAGGGCCATTTCTTTTTAAATAAGTTTTATAAAATTCCTAAGTATGTAGAGATGTATAAATTTGGAAAATGCAAAGTCTTGAGAAAAATTGTAGAAATGGAAACTGACAGTATCAGCTGAGCTAAATAAATGAAGAGGACCTTAAATTGCACTTTTGTTGCATTTACATGAGACAGAGGACACCACATTGGCTGTCTTAAGATGTATAGCACAGTGATTTCTACGTATTGTAACCCATAACTCATTCACATTCATGTATCTACATGTAATACGCAAAGTTTTGTTCTTTTAAATTAATTTTATATATTTTAATATTGAATATTATCTGCCATGTTCTATAAACAAAATTGCAAGACATACCATAAATTATGCATTTATTGCCATATGACCCCTTGTTTTCCTGCAGGCCTTTTGAACCTTATATGCTTCCCACTGGGCAGTCTCTGGAAAATTTTCAGAGAAAGAGAGTGGAACCACATGACCATGCCTGCTGGGTTCTTTCTAACTCCAATAAACCTCTGACTTCTTTAAAACTAAATGAAGAATGTAGGTGTTAACATAAATCTAAGGGAGTGTGGTTTCCTCGTGGGGACAAATATTTCAGCCCAGTATGAATAACCCTGTTGTAACCTGAACATGGCAACCTCCTAGCAGCAGATACCCACAGGAATGGAATCTCCTAGGTAGAGATAATGGTCTGTTGTTGGCAAGAACACTGAATGGTTTTTCTCTACCCAGAAATAGCTGAAACTTTCAAGGCCATGACATGACAGTTGAGGTGAGGGAGTCACATCAAGTTGAAGATCCTGGATGTTTCAAGTGCTGGGTAAATTTCTGACAACCTTCGAAGAAAGCTGAGGGTTGGGTAAAGACACTGGGAATTTGTGACTCTGTTGGAGAACTTCAACTAAATGCTTCAGAAGAAGCTTCTGTCTTCTTAGGACATTTTCCCCCAAAGCTATAGCACAGATAAATGAATTGTCAGTGGGTTCCTGAAGCTAAAAAACAAAACAAAAAACCAGTTGCCGTTGATTCTGACTTCTGGTGACACATGTGTTTCAGCACAGAACTGAGCTCCATGGGTTTTCAATGGCTGTAATCCTTTGAAAGCAGTCACCAGGACTTTCTTTCAAGGAGACTCTAGGTGGGTTTGAACCTATAACTTTTGGTTAGTTGCTGAGCGCTTAACCATTTGTGCCAACCTGGGAAACCTCCTCAAGTTTGGTTGCAATATTTAGTAGTATCCAAGATTTGGCTGCAGATTTCATCCAGGGTGAGAAATGGAACAAGATCTTCCATAGAAAGAGAAGTGAAGGTGGAGAGCAAACAGAATCTGGTCTAATTGGGATATTCAATTTCCACTAAGAGGATGCCATAGTTGGAGCAAATGCCATAGTTGGAACAAAGAAATCCCAAGAGGTTTATGTGACAGTTAGAAACTAATGATTCAACTCCATAATAGGCATTTTTCAGAACTGACCAAAAGTCTTGTGAGAAAGTCTCCTAATGCTAGTCAGGCACTTTAAGTGAGAAAAGCAATGGGCCATGATAAAGGATTAGGGAAGCAAGGAGACAGGCAGTGTTTTCCCACCTGAGACTGGTCACACAGCAGAGATGCTATGAAGAAAATGATGCAAACAGAAAACTGTGCCTGAGCTCAACTGTCAGGGAGTACCCAGGACCCATGGAGACATGGTTCAGCATGCAGCACAGGCAGAAAGAGAGTCATACATTCTTCAGCTCTAATTAACCACAGGAATGGTGACCATGAAGACAAGAGCAGAGGAAAACATGTAGAAAACTCATGTGTTAATAATCATCTCATACACTGTTCTAGGAAAACTAAATATAAGTGAATGTGAGGACATTCTCAGCTTAAGTATGTCCTTTACCACTAAAGAATCAAATGTTATAAGTGTAATAAATGTGAGCTCACTTTTAGCAAGTTTGCAGATTTTTTCAACATCAGTGAATTTACACTGGAATAAAAATGATAATAAAGAAAATGATCAAGGAAAAGCTCTTTGTAACAATGCTCTTTCCTCTCTAAACAATCCAGGACTTACACTGGAGGGGGAAAAAAATCCATGTAAGTGTTAAAGCCCTTAGTTAAAGCTTTTCCCAAATATTTTTGTTGTTCTTCTTCTCACTGCCGTTGAGTCGGTCCCGACTCATAGCGACTCCTCCTTGGGTTTCTTAGGCGGTATCTCTACTGAAATAGAGTGCCCAGTCTTCTTCCTAAATATTAATGAGCTCATATTCTAGAATAACTGAAGAATGATAAAAGAGGAAAAGTCTCTCAGCTTTATCATTTGTACAGAGAACAGGTAAACTCAAATTTTGTTTGTAACTGAATTCTTGTGGAAGGAGACTGGGAAATTATTTTTCCTACTTTTGAGTTTTCTCATAAGAAACTCTACAGCTTCCACGTGGGGCTCATGGAGCTTTGTTAGGACAGGAGGGGCTTGGATGTCCCAATTGATGCATGTCCTGACTGATTTCCTTCCAGTGAAATTACAAAGAAGGTACTACTAAATAGGAAAAAAAAAAAAAAAAAAAATCTATGCTTCTCCTAAGCTAAGGAGGGTAAGATATTTCATTTACTAAAGAGTTTTCACAAAGAACATTTCACTTACCATCATTCACACAGCTGCAAAATCCACACTGATACCTCCTTCCTCCTTCAATGAACTGCATAAATGGGCACATGTAGGCCTTGCACCTATTGCATCTGACTGGTCCATTCTCACCATGATTTACCAGGTAAAGGGGCGTCTATAAGAAGCAAGCAAAATAAAGCAGTAGGTATCTCAGAACTCCTGTGCTGTGACTGGAATTTGAAAAGTATTCTAATGGCACTCTGTATGGAACTTTTAACACTCCAGAAAAGTAGGGATGCCTCTCTTGATATCATGTGAATTCAAGCAATACACAAACAAAAACTGTCCACAGTATCCAAACAAAAATTAATTTAAATGTATATCCCACTTATAAGCATATATTTATATATATATGTGTGTTCATGTACATGTATGTGAAGGAGGGGAGGAGAGAGTACGGATGGGAAGAATGGAGAGATACAATAATGGCAATAATACTTAATAATATTTCTGTTAAAAATGTCCTGGATGCCTTTTACTACATATTTTGCTAAGCTTGTTCACAGACTATAAATAAAGAGGTAAACTGGATCTGATTTTATAAGCTTTGTTTTACATAGCAGTATACTGTTTAGATGGTTTCATGTAAGTATACAAAACATATCTTCCAAAAATGAAAGCATCTACTTGAAGAAATATGCAATAACTCTCACTTATTTAGGCAGGGAGACTAGTTCTGCTTTTTCTGTTACTCTATCAGCTGACAAAATGTTTTACAGAGTGCTGGTCATACTCTTGCCAGAACTGAAAATTAATATTGCAATTGCTTCTTTCTCAGAAACATGCATAGAAACCATTACACATCTTTTAAAGTTTGAAAGTGAAACTGCTTCAGTATCAGAAGATGGTCTGGTTTCCATGTCTTCCACCTCCAGACTAAAACCACAAGAGTTGTTCTTGTTTTTATAAACTTCCTGAAAGAAAATATTTTTTAAAAAGCATCAGAATTATAGGTTTTGGCACATGGGCTTTTTTTTTTTTTTTTAAAGAAAAAGATGTAAATGAAGCAGACTGCTAGCTTTTTAATGGTCATCTGAAGAGGATGAGGTAGGTGAGAAGGAGATGTAGGTTCACAGGATATTTTCTGCCACAGTCCACATTTGCTCAGTACGCAGATGGTCAAAGTAAGACTAATCCATGGCTGATTTCAGGTGGGCTGTGAGGCCCCTGAGTAGAAAAAACAGTTTCAGCACAGTATACAAAGGAATCAGGGAAAAGATTTATTTTAAAAAAAAAAGTATCTTTGGAAGCACTCCCTATTGCCTGTGCACTGCCTTGCCTCCTGCCTCCACCTCCTGACCAAGGAAGCCACAAAGTAGATATGATTTTCTTGTTTGTTATCTCTTCTGATCCATAGCATAGATAATCCAGTGCCCCAATGGAAGGGTTGTGACTAGGATTAAATGAGTAATACCTGTGTAGTAGAGAGCAATGTACTTGATGCACAATTGTTAGATAAAAGTTAACTTGACATTTCTACACAGAACTATATTTTCTTCTCAAAACCAATCAGCACAGCAATGAGTATCTTTCATTAGAGAGTTACAGCTAGATATGTTTGAAATGGACTCTCTTGAATTCCCAAATATTTAAATATAAATATTTAAATTAGCCAACTTATGTTATTGCAAAACATTATGATAGATGTGATGTAGAAGGCATGGAATCTACCTTTCAGGAGATTTTGATACAATCTAGGGTAAAAAAGATTGAGATGCAGAATAGATTTTAAAATTATTGTAGGAATTTGACTTAAATGTACTCCAACTCATAGAGATCCCTCCTTGGGTTTCCAAGGCATTATCTCTACCCAAGTAGATTGCTCAATCTTCCTTCCCAGGAGTGGCTGGTGGGTTTGAACCGCCAGCCTTCTGGCTAGCAGTTAAGTGCCTTAGGCACTATGCTACTTGAGCTACCTAATAAGGAATAATCTGAACAGATAAGAGAGAAACTAACAAAAAGGTGTAGGCTTCAACAAGAGATTCTTAGAACAACAAAGAATTAAGAGAGTAAGAAGTGAAAGACAGCAAAAACATAATAATAAGGTAGACTTTCCTGGGCCCTCAAAAAATCCAGTTATATGAAGAGCTACTGATTAATTCAAAATGATATATCATATCTGTCTTACAGATATAATTTGGTAAGATTCAAGTATACAATATTCTTTTTAATTATTCATTATTATGACTGTTCATGAGGCTATGAATTATGTAATACGGAAAATAAAGCTTTACTTCATTAAAAAAGAAAAGAAATTCAGTTATCAATCTTGCCTCTGGTTACTGTTCTGTTCTACAGCTTCAACTTTCAAGATCAGAAGATGTTTTCAGGAGTTAAACTAGGGACAGAATCTTTCATTTGCATCCACTCCAGCCATTCTTTTCTTTTTATCTTCTTCTCTCATCCTTTTATTTTCAAAGAGTACAAAGACTATAATCAATTCCCTGAGAGACTTCACACACAAAATATGTCATCATTATTTCTAGACAAAGCAGAGGTAATGGAAGGGAACTGATCTTATTTTCACTGATATGATTTGCTCAAAGGCAGGCTCAGCCTAAAATTCCTGTGAAATTGTCAGCAACTTACACCTAAGCATTCCAATCCTGGCAGATTCAAACTTGCAGCACTGAAAATGAATGTCTAGTAATAAACTGGCGTCAAGCAATGACTGTATCTGGGCTATTACATACACTTAGATTTTTTCAACTTTCACTCTTTTGGAAGCAGGATGATGGATAGGTAAGTAAGGTCTTCAGACAATTGTGGTGACTTTAAAGAATGTTAAAAGCTTTTTAACTGTTTACATTTTATTTTCAGGCAACAGGACATGGGTTTCTAAATTGTGCTGTCTTGTTTCATCTCCTTCAGGCCATGTTGAAAACCATCAGAGATTTTTCTTTGTTCTCTCCAGATGTCTGCTTATCTGCTACACAGTAGTGTGCATGAGCTCATAATAGCTAATCTCACTTTTCTTCTGAGTTCAGCATTAGTGTATATACCTTTTTTTTTAGAAAATGCAAATGAGTTTCCAAATTTTTCCCTAATTTTTTTTTCTTACAAAATACATTATATCACATTTAAAATATCTTTAGGTTTTATAATATGTGCTTTGATCTTTTTGTCTCTAGTACATCCCTGTCTTTTTTATTCCTTGTTCTTATCTTAAATAGAAAAGTGGAAGCATAGAGAAATTAGCCCTAAAAACTTAATCTGAATATTCTTGGTTTTGACCCTGTGTGGCATGACTCAGCTAATACAATTTGAAAGTGATGGGGAAGCAGAGGGAAGAAGAGGAATGATATTATTTAATTCTTCGCTTGAATTTTTGGATTACCACGGGTAAGCCAAATAAAATATTGGTACAAATTGCAAACAGAACACTTTGACTAAATAAAATTTACCTTTTTTTTTTTGCATGTATAACATCATCGTGGATTCGGGACTACAAATCAGACTGTAATTCATTGAGAAGCTAGGTTCAGCACTAAACTATCAGTAATTGAAAAACAAGACAAAAACTTCTGGTATTTTTCATGTATAAAAGAAGGAGACAGCAAGATATCAATGAAAACCTCCTTGACACACTGGTGAACATTTTAAAGTCTTCTTATTTTAATATGTTTTTGAATTTCCAAATATCCCTGCTATTATCTTTGGTAACTAACATTTGTATAGTAGGTTCTGGGTATACCGCATGCCTTTGGCAGACTTACAGTCTAGTGGACTAGAAAGACATTAAACTAATAGCTTGTAAATATATATAATTAAAAGGACAGGGTATGAGTAGAAAGAATGTTGGCAGATAATCTTCGAGAGCATCATTAACAAAAGCTCTTGTTAGCCTGAAAAAAGGTACTGTTAAACTATTCACAGAATGCATTTCCAAAACAAAAATAGATGCTCAGAGAAAATGAAGCACAATGTTGAGAAAACCATCATGAGGAATTTTTATAATGTTTGTAGAATATGTATTTTCGTTTTGGCATATATACGATTAAGAAAGATCTGATCACACAAGTCTGGCTATATAATCTGTTTGTAGGAAAATGACAAATAATAGACAATAGCTAAATATAGATAAATATATCTAATATAGATATAGTCATTTCTGGGTATCTGCAGGTGACTAGTTCCAGGACACTCTGTGGATACCAAAATCCATGGATGCTTAAGTACCTTATATAAAATAATGACGTATTTGCATATAACCTATGCATACTCTTCCGTACACTTTAAATCATCTCTAGATTATTTATAGCATCTAATACAATATAAATGCTATGTAAATAACATTTCACATTCCCTCTTAGCCATTGAGAGATTGTTTTGATTACTTAATTGCTACCCGATGCCCCCCCCCCACACACACACATCCCGGCAATATATTTGATCCATGATTGTTTGAATCCTCAGATGTAGAACCTGCAGATTAAAAAGGGCCAAGTGTGCACCAAACTTGGAAAGCTAAAGAAAATATGAAGGTGTTTTTCTAGCACAGATCCAGCAGATGGCACTGTGCAACTAAAAATTGAAGCAAAACTGTCACTCGATCTGTAGGTAATAAAACACCCAAAAACCAAAACACTCACTGCCCTGTGGACTCTGATCCGACTCAGAGCGACCCCTCTTTGGGTTTCCGATGCGGTATCACTATGGAAGTAGATTGCCCGACCTTCCTTCCAAGGAGTGGCTGATGGGTTTGAACCATCAGCCTTCCGGTTAGCAGTCAAATGTCCTAGGCACTACGCCACTAGCGCTCCTGTAAAACACCCAAGATAACTTATATTCATTTTATGTTACTCTAATGTTTATTTGTGCGAATAGTTAACGTTAACTGAAAGGCTGGAGGTTAGAGTCTACCCAGAGGCACCTCAGAAGAAAGCCCTGGTTGATCTACTTCCAAAAAATACCAGCCGTTGAAAACCCTATAGAGCATAGTTCTGCTCTTGATACATGGGTTGCTGAGATAGAACGGATTCAACAGCAACTGGTTGGCTTTCTCTGTCTATCCAGGATACTGCTGATTGAAAGGTATCCCCATCACCCCTCTGTCCCAGCATTTGCCCCATGACCCACCTGTCTTATTTTTCAGCACTGCAATTCACATAAATTCTAACACATGCACTCACACAAACTCACTCTTTCACCACCTACTTTCTCCTCTCTTCTAACACCTGTATACTAATTTCGAAAAAAAAAAAAAAGAAAAAACTGCATATTTTCCATGTATTTCGCTTCCCTTTTCTCTCTCCTTTAATTTCCTTCATTAGAAGTCTCCAGCAAAGTGACCAGGGAAAAACAGTTGTCATCACATTATTATAGTCTACTTTACTAAGTACCTGAAAGCAATATTTCACCTAAGCAGTTTTTGGGTATGGAAGAGACATTTTTGCCTAGCAAATCAAAACCAAACCCACTGCCACTGAGTCAATTTCAGCATAGAGTCACCCTAAACAATGGAACAGAATTGTCCCATAGAGTTTCCAAGGCTGTAAATCTTTACAGACACAGACTGTTATGTATATCTTCTGTCAAGGGCCAGTGGGTTGGAACCACTGACCTTATGGTTAGCAGCTTAGTGCTTAAGCACTGTGTCACTGTTGTTGTTGTGTTGTTATGTGCCATCGAGTTGGCCCCGACTCATAGCGACCCCTCCTTGGGTTTCCGAGGCAGTATCACTACGGAAGTAGGATTGCCCAACCTTCCTTCTGAGGAGTGGCTGGTGGGTTTGAACTGCCAGCCTTCTGGTTAGCAGTCAAGTGCTTTAGCCACTATGCTACCAGAGCTCCTCTGTGTCATTAGGGCTCCTTTTTTTTTGCCTACCAAACTCCAAAAACCAAATTCACTGCGGTCAAGTCAATCTGATTCACAGCAACCCCTCCTTGGGTTTCCAAGGCAGTATCACTATGGAAGCAGATTGCCCAACCTTCCTTGGGTTTGAACCACCAGCTTTCTGGTTAGCAGTCAGATGCCTTAGGTAGTACACCACCCAGTGGCTCCTAAATCAGATGAGATTTACAGTAAGAAGACCTGCCAAAATATAACAGCCTGATAAAAGATCACATTCAATGTCAGTTTGTATTCCCCAGTAAATAACTGTAAATATATAGAGAGAGCAGCAATGATTGTATACTGTTAATGCAATTTGGCAAACTGTTACTTTTGGGCACTGGAAGCCGCTTGGTTTTTGGATCTCACTCAAGAGGAAGTCAGTTGGTAATTTGGATTAATTAAAAGATATAAGTAGAAGCATGGAAATGGTATGTGAAAAGATAATCCAGAACCTGTGATGAACAACTACCCTTTAAAAATGTTAAATATTCAGACTATTAGGCATGTTGGAAGACAAGTAGACTCAGATTCCCAGAGGATTAGGCCCAGAAGCTACTATGAAAAGATAGCCAGTATCAACTGCACTCATTAAAGAAATTTCCATATGAAAGAGAAATGAGAAGCAGCTAGTATTTGTTTCCTATTTTTAGCTTTACCACATATGATATTCAGTCAGGCTACAGGGACAGAAAAAATATAGGTCAACAGACAACTTACTGTTAAATCTTATTTTTTAAAACAGCAGTGCTATTTTGTTTGACTATTTTAAAATACCAAGTACGGGATGAATAGAATAATATTTTCTGAATTTTTTTTAAAATAAGTATCTTCCAAAGAGAAACAGAGCTTGACAATAGGGCATTTAATATATTGCATTAATTATAACATATAAATCCTTTTTTGAGAATGGTTTCAGCTGGTCCTTCTTAACCTAAATTTTAATAATTATCCTCTTGTTAGTTTGTGTGCTAGCGGCACTTGAGAGATTATTTTCAATTTTCTTCTTCAACACCGCTGCTGCTGCTGTTGTAAGTTGCTAACAAGTCAAATCCTATTCACGGAGACCCCATGTGTGCAGAGTAGAACAGCTCCATAGAGTTTTCAAGGCTTGACCTTTGAGAAACAGATCACCAGGCCTGTCTTCCAAGGTGTCTCTGGGTGGGTTCAAACTACTAACCTTTTGGTTAACAGTCGACCCTTTAACTGTTTGTGCCTAGAGAGTCTACTTAGCCTTCTTAGAACTATAATCGAGCTCATATTGGACTTCAATGTTCACTGATTTGGAAGTTAACCTTTTTTACTTTATCTGTCCAGCATCAAAAATCTTACTGATTCAGACTTTTCATAATGTATGTAAAATCATGACTATTTTTGGGTGGTGACTTGTATTTTAAAATGCTTACTCACACATTTATAATTTCAAATTGAGGTGCTAACAATCCTGTGTGAAGGAATTACCATCTATGTTGTTCAGATGGGAACTGAAGGTCGAAGGCAGAAAGTGACTCATCCAAGGTCTTCCAAACCAAAACCAAACTCACTGCCATCGAGTTGATTCCAACTCATAGCAGCCCTCACTGGGTTTCTGGGGTGATATATATTTACAGAAATAGATTGCCCCACCTTCCTTCCACAGAGTGGCTGGTGGGTTTGAATTGCCAACCTTCAGGTTAGCAGTCAAATGCCTTAGCCACTACACCACCAGAGCTCCTTGTCCAAGGTCTTGGCACTAATAAATTGCAGAGCTGGGCTGAATTCATTCATTCCAATTATTTACTTTCTCTGTGCTATAGAAGAGTCCTTGGCTGGTGCACATAGTTAATGTGCTCAGCTGCTAACTGATAAGCCAGAGGTTCGAGTCTACCCAGAGGTGCTTTAGGAGAAAGGCCTGGTGATTTACTTACAAAAACAGCCTCTGAAAACTGTGGAGTATATAGTTCTATGTTGACACACATGAGATTGTCATGAGTCAGAACCAACTCGATGGCAATTGTATTTTTTGTTTCTTTTCTTTTCTTTTTTTTTGGTGCTGTATGGGAACTGTTTGCAGATAGCTTCCGTAGAAAAGCATATGGTTTCAGAGCAAGGCATTGTTAATTATCTGTCGTTTCTGACTTGAACCAAGCCCTCAGTGTTCCTTGATATCCATTTTAAGTTTCTCTTATCCTATTTCTCTCTCCCTCTGATTCTCTACAGGAGCATTAGCTGTAATACCAAATACAGCATTAGCTGTAATACCAAACATTAATCTACAGACGGATACGTAGGTAGATAGGCTGAATAATCAGGTATGTCTAGGCAGATGATATTTCTACATACGTATTTGTATGTGCCATAAGAATGTCCAAAAAAAAAAAGAAAGAAAGAAATGAAAAGAAAACTCACTGCCACTGACTTGATTCTGACTCATGGTGACCCTCTTTGGGTTTCCAAGGTGGTAAGTCTTTATGGAAGTACATCTCCCAGTCTTCCTTCCATGGAGTGGCTGGTGGGTCTGAACCACCAATCTCTGGTAGCAGTAAATACCTTAGCCACTATGTCACCAGAGCTCCTTATAAGAATGCCCATAAGTGTGTGTGTGTGTTTTGTTGTTGTTATGTTCTTATGTTATGTCAGACCCGACTCCTAGCAACCCCTCCTGGGGTTTCCTAGGCAGTATTACTACAGAAGTAGATTGCCCAACCTTCCTTCCGAGGAGTGACTGGTAGGTTTGAACCACCAGCCTTCTGGTTAGCAGTCAAGTGCCTTAGGCACCATGCTGCCAGAGCTCCTGTGTGTGTGTGTATGTGTGTGTATAAAATAGAGCTAACAGGGACAAACTTATGATAGCTTCTTAGCCACAGCCAACTACCTTGAGGGAGTGAGTTGCTGCGCCTACGGACTTGGGACCATGGTCACAGAGGACATCAAGCTCAACCAGTGTAACACACTACATAAAACCATTGTTCTACATCCTACTTTGGTGAGTAGTGACTGGGGTCTTAAAAGCTTGCAAGCAGCCATCTAAGATACAATGATTGGTCTCTCCTCACCCATGCACTAGCGGACATGTGAACTTTAGCCTATATGACCCTGTGACCAGAAAAATTAGATGCTGCCAGACTACCACTGTCAACCACTAGGAAAGGGATCAGTGTAGGAGATCCTGGATAGAGTGGGAGAAAAATGTAGAACAAAATGCAAAATCATAAAAAAAGACCAGGCTTCCTGGTCTGATAGACGCTGGTAAAATCCCCAAGACTATGGCCCCTAGTCACTTTTTGAGTCACTCCCTTAGCTTAACATTCAGCCAAACAATACACCTAGGAGATGAACAATTACAACCAGGGAAGTGCACTCCTTAGATCAACCATGGAGGATCAAAAGGGCAGTATTTGCACAGGGAGGTAGCTCAGAGCGCAGGAATGCATAGGAAAGAAGGACACAGGGAAAAGGTAACCGCTGGGAAGAAGTGGAAAGAGCTGCTACATTACAGGGATTGCAATCAATGTCATGGAACGAAATGTGTATGAACTGCTTGTATTGAAAATGAAATTGCTTTGTAAATTTTCATCCAAATCATAATTAAAAAAGAAAAAAATGTTGACAAGGAAGGAAGAAAGAGAGGGAGGAAGAAACTGAGGTCCGAAGAAAGGAAAAACAGAAGTCAAGTTTGGACCTGAGGATATTTGCCAGTTCTTTTTTTTTTTTTTTTTTTTTTACAGAAGGTTAGGTCTCAGCATGATAAATCCTAATAAGCTAAGTTTATCCCAAAATAAGCACACATAACTATACTAGAAGACCACTGTGTCAGAAAGGCCAGAAATGTCCTAAAGCAAACACAGCTGTGACCTTTCTACCCAGGCACTCTCATGCCAAAGGGCTTTTGGTGGGAAGGTCAAATCAGACTACATGCCCAATGTCTATGAAAGGCTGCTCCTGCTGAGTATATCACAGTTCCCAAAGAGAAAATAATTATCATTGCAATTAACAGAACACCATAGTATCAGTTTTCCCAAATGGCAGTGCTATTTCAAAACTAAACTATAAACGGTAGGTAATGATTCTTAAGCAAAAAACAATCTGTTTGAATTGGACTATGCTGACACAGCCTTTCAATACATGGGTATATTTGCAAAGATCAGCATCATTTTTCTTGCTTGAACAGATGTTAGAAGGTTGGGCAATCCTACTTCCGTAGTGATACTGCCTCAGAAACCCAAGGAGGGGTCGCTATGAGTCGGGGCCGACTCGATGGCAAACAACAACAACAACAAGAATCTTTTGAGTAAAACACTCCCTATGTTGTTGGTGTTGTTAGGTGCCGCTGAGTTGTATCTGACTCACAGCAACCCTGAGTACAACAGAACAGAACAGAACAGAACACTGCCTCACAATCCTTGAGCTATGATATTCAGTAATTCTATAGCTGAGAGGTATTTTTCCACATTTCTTATAAAGCTGACCTATCATATGTTATCTTTACCCCTGAGAGAAAATGATATTTTGTTGTCTAATTGTATGTCAATTGCTGTAAGAATGCACAATGTAAGAATGCACAAGATGATGAAAATATGTTTTACACTAAAAATCTTCTGAATTAATTATGTTGGCTTAATAGAATAACTGGCAATTCTTTGTTCCTCAAAGAAAAGTTATAAAACATTCCATGAAAGATGAAAGGGTTAAAAATAATAAATTCAGAGGCAAACTTCCTTTGCTTCTCTTGCAGAAATCAAATACAAAATATTTGTCTCAATTCTTTATATGACCATGAAAACATCTTAAAAAACACTTTCTTAAACACTATGTAAGTCTAGTCTTTACTCAAATGATACCTTCTCAGTTAGGGCACCCTCTGGTAGCGTAGCCTAAGGCACTTGACTGCTAACCAGGAGGCTGGCAGTTGAAACCCACCAGCCACTCCTCAGAAGGAAGATTGGGCAATCCTACTTCCGTAGTGATAACTGCCTCGGAAACCCAAGGAGGGGTCGCTAGGAGTCAGGGCCGACTCGATGGCAAATAACAACAACCACCACCACCACCACCCAACTTAATCTGAATCTGCACTCCGCTCCTCAAACGTCATCAGCCCCTACCTTCTCTACTTTTCCTCTCTCTACACCATTAGATAATTTTCTAATGGTGAACCAGGTTCACTCTCTTGTCACTCTCCCTTAGAACGGAAGCTCCATGAGGGCAGGGGTCTTTGTTTGGTTCACTGATACTTGTCAAGTGTCAACAACAATAAAACAAGAAACACTCAGTTGCCATCAATTGGCTTCAGACTCACAGCGACCTCATGGGTGTCAGAATAGAACTGTAACCCACAGGGTTTTCAAAAGCTGATTTTTCGGAAGCAGACCGCAAGACCTTTCTTTTAAGACTCCTCTGGGTGGACCCAAATCTTCAACTTTTCAGTTAGGAGTTGAGTGTTCTAACCATTTGCACTACCCAGAGACTCCTTTTATAATTATGTTCCTTCTGTCTTACCTGTAAGGAACCCTTGTAGGTTAGTGTTTAAGTGATTGGCTGTTAACCAAAAGGTGGGTGGTTCAAACCCATCAGCCACTACTTGGGAGATAGATGTGATAATCTGCTCCCATAAAGGTTACAGCCTTGGAGACCCTATGACACAGTTCTACTCTGTCTCATAGAGTCACTGTGACTTGGAATTGACTTGACAGCAATGGGGAATTTTACCTGTATTTTGTAGAGATATTGTTCCAGGAAGTTAACGATGCACTTATTTTCCCCAACAAGGAATAATTACATTTAAAGGACTTTAGTCCTCTTTTTTTATACATGTATCTCTCATATATCCCCTTCCTTTTTCTCCTCTCCCCTCTTTCTCTCATAAATACACACACACACACACACACATACACAGTATAACACTTTCACATTTACAGTGAGAGGCTATTGAAAGAAACAAACATTGGAGGAGAAAATAAGAGTGAAACCTAAGCTAAACATAAGAATTTTACTGTCCAGGAAATTCCTTAAGCAACTGTTATCCTAGTCAGCACAGCTGTTTTTATCTGCTAGCAACACTAAAAGCAAGGATAATTTGCTGTGAGTCCTCAAATGACTATTTTTCATAAGAACATGCATTTTCCATGTGGGAAATAAAATATGTTCATTATATAAAACATGAAAACACAAGGCACTAGTAGATATCTGGATAAAGACTCCAAAATGCAGGTTCTCAGCCTTGGCTGGGTTCCCAGATTGCCAGTTCTTACTTACTTACTTTGTAACTCTTGCAGTGTCAACTACACACTTTTGTACTTGATGTCCTTCTTTGGTACACAAAGTAAATGCTCAATACATGTTTGAGGATAGATCTCTAAGGTGAAAACCTCATCAAATTACTTGGCCTGAAGAGTCTAGTATACTTTGTATGTAAATGAGATTGTATGAATCAAATAAATGAGATTGTATACAATAAATTGTATAAATAAATCAGATCCAACTCATAGCGACCTCTCTTTGGGTTTCCAAGGCAGTATCACTATGGAAGTAGATTGCCCAACCTTCCTTCTGAGGAGTGGCTGGTGGATTTGAACTGCCAGCCTTCTGGTTAGCAGTCAAGTGCCTTAGGCACTACACTACCAGTATTATATAGCAAATAATCACAAAATCGATAATGATGGCAGTAAGAAGAACTGCCATTTCTTATACTAGTTTTTTTTTTTTTTGCCTTTAAATAACTATGAGTTAAGTTATCTTAATTTTATTTATGAGAGAAAAGAGTTCCAAAAAAGCTCATTTTTTTCAAGGACACACACTAGAAGTGGTAAAGTCAGTTTATGTGCCGATTCCATTTGATTCCCAAATTCACGCCCTTACCAACATTCTCAAGACAATGTTTGAGTCTCCTGACAAAGAATCAGTTCAAAAATCACTTGTCCTTCAGACAAACCTGGGTGTGATTTTTACATATCCCAAGGAACAAGCAATTCCAAATTAAAAGTTTACATATGCCTTTCTCTCCCTCCCTCTCTTCTTTCTTGAAAATAAGATTTTGGTTTTTTCAAATTATGTTTAGCCTTTTTTCACTGAGAACTTGATGGTAGGAAACTCTCAAATATAAAACTTTAAAATATTTGATCTTCTCATACTTGATCACAAAGGAGATACATCAAATGCATAAACTGTAAGCCCTTATCTTATCCAAAGATTCCTGAAATCTGAAGTTCGAATTGTGAAGTGAGGTATAAACAGTATTTCAATGATTCTGAAACTCCACTAACTATAAAAGGCATCCAAGTTGCCAATTGTGGATGACCTAATGCTAAGAAGTTCCTGTATACTCCTATTTTGAAAGTGTTCAAGTGAGAAAAATTGTAGGACTTAGAATTGATGAAAATGGTAGCAAGAAGGCTTTAAAATGGTTCCTCTTCTGTGGTTCTCCTCACTGATGCCCAATGTTCTACTTCCAGGGAGGATGGTCTAAACCTTTTGGCTCATATATTATATTATTGATCCTATATACTCCATCATCAACTATGGACACTGTATACTCAATTATCAGGGCAATGAAGGTCATAAAACCTATGCTTGCATTCACTGAACATTAAACTATGGCAGGATGCTTTCTTTTTTATCATAAAGTTATTCTCTAATAAAAACAAAGTTTACATGAATAACTCTGTGATGGAGAAAATAAGCTTGGTACATTTAGCTTCTAAACTATAACTTAAAATAGAATTCTAACAACCTGTGTCCTAACAAATGTGACTTTCCCTGCATGTCTGCTACAGTATTTTAACAATTCTAAAAAGGGATTACCATTCTGTTTCTTGCCAGACTTTTTCATAGTACTTTTTCATAGCACTGTAAACAGTGACCAAAAACCTTAAGAGATAAAATTAGCTTCTAAATTAACTTTACACATTAAAAGTTACTTAAAATGCTATATTCATCATTCCATTTCTATTTGCATACATGTCTTATTTTTTCCAAGTTTTTATGTTAATACTCCAAAAAAAGTATTGCATCAAAGAAAAATTTAGGATTATAATTGTCTGGCCTAACACTGTTTCTCAGTGCTTCTGTTCTACCTCCTAGCTCTGAACATAGTGCCTGTGTCTTAAAAGCTTCTAAGTGGCTAACCAATGTACAACAATTGATCCCTATTTGCTGGAGCAACAGGGAAAGAAGAATCAGGAGGAGGAAATGGAATGCATGTCTGCTTGCCTCCATGAACAACCTCCTTTGCCATGAGACCAAAAGAACTGTATGGTGCTCAACTACCATTACTGAACATGTTGTTCAAAGATTCTACAGAAGAATCCCAATCAAAAGGGAGAAAATGTAGAACAGAATTTCAATTCTCATGCAATTCAGGCTTTCTAAGAGGAATTGAGGCTAGATGAACCCCACAAAACTATTGCTCTGAGATAATCTTTAAGCTTTAAATCTTAAACCAAAACTTTTCCCAGAAGTCTTCTTTAAACAACAGTTTAGTTAATTAGTAGAGTATGTCAGCCTTGAGCACTGAGCTCTTTTAAAGAATTATCTATGTGAGATCAAATTGACAGCAATAACTTGAGAGGTTAGAGGAGAAGCTTAGGAGGCAGTGAAAGTTAGTGGTAGTAATACAGTTTGAAAAAGAAGGATGAGAATTGTTACACAATTTGAAGAATATAGTAAGTGTCACTGAATTGTACATGTAGAAACTGTTGAACTGGTATATCTTTTGCTATACATATTTTCACCAAAAGAAGAAATGAAATAGCTATGCCATGTAGTGGGAAGAAGATTAAACGAAAAAATTAAATCTGGGATCATACCCATTTTCTTCATAAACTAAAGGTGTGACCTTTAGGAAATAATTTGATCTGTGTTCCTTGCTTCTCTCTCCTACAAAATGATGCATTTCAAATAATATTTCTATAGAAAAATGATGATAATTTTCTCAGTTTCTTTGTGTTGCTATAACAGAAATATCATGAGTAGGTGATTTTAAAGGATTTGAAATTTATTTTCTCCTAGTTTAGAAGGCTAGAAGTCTGAATTTAGGGCACCAGCTCTAGGGGAAGACTTAGATCTCTATTTGCTCTGGGGAAAAATCCTTGTCTCAGCTTCTCTAGCATTCTTCAGGGAGTTTCTTGGAGATCGCCACGTGGCATCTATCTTTCCCTCATTGGTGACTGCTTGCTTCTGTACTTAACCTGCCTTTTTTATATAGAAAAAGTGATTGGTATAAGATACACCCTGAACTGACATGGTCTTGTTAACATAACAAAGAAAACCCTATTTCTAAGTGGAATTACATCCACAGGTATATAAAAAAACAAACTCACTGCCATCAAGTCAATTCTGATTCACTGTGGCGCTTTAGGACAGAGTAGGACAGGTACAGGGGTTAGGATTTACAACACATAATTTGGGATGGGGCACAATTCATTCCATAACATTAATATACACCTCAAAATATAAATTCAGACTTTTGAAGGTTTCACTGAAAAATAATTTAAGGAGCAAGTCTTTTTTAAGTTCGTTAAAGGGCATGATGCTGTGCATTAATCAGTTTAATTACAGACCATATTTATTGCTAAAGCTAGCTAATTTGGGGCGACATATAAAAATATAAAAATGTAGAAGTGTGCAGTTTCATAATGTTCATGTGTTTTTTAGATGAATAATACAGTTCAGATTCTACACTGAAAGTATAATATAAATGAAATCACCTTTGAGCTGTGTAATAAATTTCTAGTAACATATAAGATGTATCATAAACACATGATAATCCCCACTGTTTGCCTAATAAGGAACCAAAAAGAAAGGGTAGATGCTGGCAGTGTTCTAAGTATATAAAACATCAGCGACAGACTCCTCCTTCATATGGAAATGAGAATGAAGGACCAAGATTACCTACATGCAATAGTGGTGACCTCAAATCATGTTTCTAGGCTCCTAATCCAGTGTTCCTGAGTGCTCTGGTGGCATAGTGCCTAAGGCATTTGACTGATAACCAGAAGGCTGGCTGTTCAAACTGACCAGGCACTCCTCAGAAGGAAGACTGGTCAATCTACTTCCTCAGAAACCCAACGAGGGGTTGCCTCAACGGCAGTGAGGTTTTACTTTCAATCCAATGTTGAAGGAGTCCACTGGTGGCACAGATGTTCAGGTGCTCAACTACTAGCCAAAAGACTGGTGATTTGAACCCACCAAGAGGGACACAGCCTTGAAAACCCTATGGAGCACAGGTGCACTCTGCAAACATGGGGTTACCATGAGTCAGAGTCAACTTGACAGCAACTAACAACAATCCAACGTTTTGCTATTTGGTTACTACTATTTAAGTAGTCAATTTCTACTGGCTCCTAAAATACCTTTATATTATCAAAACTTCTTCCTACTTGTTTTACTTTTGTAATAAAATATAATCTCTTTCATTAATATGAAAACAAACTGAGTTGTTTCCCTCATAGCTTTGATGAGTGTAGAAAAAGTACCTCTATGATCTGCCAAATGATTTTGTTCTTTATCCACAGAGTTTGTTAGAGAGGTAAACAGGGTTATAAGTGAAGTCTGTAGTCATTTAAAAGTGTGAAACAAAATAGCGAAAGTAGCATAAAAACCTTAACTTTTGAGGCGGGGCAAGATGGCGGACTAGGCAGAAGGATTGCACAGACCTTCTTCAACAAAGAAAAGGGAAACCAATTAACACAGATACAGAAGATAATCTTGGACCACTGAGCCTTGAAGGAAAGGATGCAGATTTGGACTGAACCCCAACTAGCAGAAGAATTTGCGTGAAAATACCAAAAA
>NW_006921919.1:2101702-2153025 GCF_000298275.1 Orycteropus afer afer
CATGAGACAAAGTATATGTGAACTGCTGTATGAAAAGTGAATTTACTCTGTAAATCTTCACCCAAATCCTAATAATAATAAAACAAAAACAAAAAAAAAACCTTAACTTTTACTTCATTTAGCAACATGTTCAACAACAGACCCAATGGCTGCCAAGGAACAAGTATGACCCATTGTACCAAAAATAGTAATGTAAAGCCTTCAGATACCTAATAATCAACCATCATTCTGTAGTTTGTTTTATATTAGTCCTTTAAATGTCCGTCCAACCCCCTAAAGTAAATAAAACCCAGGACAGTTGAGTCGATTACAGCTCATAGTGACCCTACAGGGCAGAGTAAAACTACCCCATGTGGTTTCCAAGGCTGTACATCTTTATGGCAGCAGATTGCCACATCTTTCTCCTATGGAAAGGGTGGGGGGTTTGAACTGCTGACTTTTTGATTAGCAACTGAGCTTTTTAACCACTGCACCACCAGGCTCATATCCAACACTAAGGAGGTCCATTTATTCATCTAAGACCTCTAGTGTATGCCCAGGCCTCTGCTGGATTCTGGATGGCCTTCATCTTCAAGGAATACTAAGCAGTATCTTGAAGTCAAAAGACTTAAAGGAAAGAAGTCTAAAATGGACATTTCAAGATAATTCATGAGCGTATAGAAGCAAGGGGCCTATTGCTAAAACTACAATCATTAAGAAAAGGGAGTATTATTCTATGTATTCAACCAAATAAAACCTCAGAAAGTATATATACAGCCACATGGAGTGTAAACAACTTGGAATTTGGAATCTTGAGTTCCAGCCAAATCACTTACTAGCTGTGTAACTTTAATAAGCCACAGAATCTGTAAAGCTTCTTCGTCTATAAAACTGGGATAACACCGACCTTACAAGGCCTGCTATCGTTCTAAAAAAAGACTGACACACAGTGACATAAAATACATCAGTGATGCAGAATTTTTTTCTTTGATGCATTAAATTGCAGTATAAACTTTGCCAAAATATGTCAACTCATGCTAGCAAGACTGGCTGAAAAGTCAAGTGTGTGACCAGTAATCAGTTTGCCAGGTAATGAATGTGAGATCCAGCCCTACGTAATGTATTGGTGTTGGGTTAATTCTCTGCATTCATTTTCCTTTTCTGTTAACCCTATTTGTTAGTTCTTTGCCATCCATGCCTTTTTCTTTCCAATGGTATCTTCAGCACATCTACTAAATTGATCAGAATACAAACAATATATTGAATCTATTTGAATATGAACAATCATTAGGAAAAAAAAGAATTTAAACAGTATTTAATAATAGGACAAATTTCTATATTCATTGAGTCTTAAGTCAGGTGAAAATTTCTCTGAACCTAAACTCCACAGAACATGATCACCCCAATCAGAGCCCTTTTAACACTGTACTAAAATTAGCTTATACATCAAAATTTTCAGTAAGTCCTAGTCAACAGTAACTGGTCTTGTATTTCTTCATATCCCTAAGGTTCAGCTCAGTTTCTAGTACAGAGAAAGGAGGAGATTATAGATCAAGTGAAATATAGAGTTTTGGATAAAAATTTATCTTCACTAAATGAATTCAGTAAGCAAGGAGATTACTTTGCTTATTATATCCACTTACAATCTAAATCAGATACACAGATATTTCCAAATGCAGTCACAATGGAGTAAAAGGATCTACCATCTGGTTTATAGGTGAAATTACTTAATTGTATCTATAATTAGATATATGCACTTGTCCAAAATGTAAGAATTTCCCATTTGAGAAAAAGAAAATGCAATATCAAGTTAGGTATAATCCTCAGTCTCTTTGTGCTAGAAATCTACATCATTGCTGCCATAGTTCTTAAAATACAACCTCAAAAATAAAAACACAAGTTACTAAACAAAAGAGCTTAAAGTGCAATCATTATTTTTCCTGAATAAATATCTCAGAGTTAATCATATTCAATATAGCAACAGGTTTCACTTAAGACCCATACAAAAAAGTAAAACTTATACTAAGGAATAATATGAAATGTTAAACAATGATGTCATAGATATAGCCTTGGAAAAGGCATCCATCTCCAAAGCAAATGCTCATAAGGAACATTCTCTGATCATAACTGCTCAGGTTACGTTTATTTTTATAAGCTGTTGCTAACACAATGACATGCTTAAAAAGATTCTGTCAAACAATAGAACCACTTTTTTTTTTTTTTTTTTGTAACTGTACTAAACAAATCCTTTTGGTGGATGCCAAATCAGGATATCCTTAAAGAAGATTTTTTTTTTAAAATTTCAGTAACGATGGTAGTATTAATCAGATAAGCGATACACCTAGAAATAAGCAAGCCATTTACTGAAAAGGAAAATGATTTAAAATGGTCTTCACCTGGGGAATAAAAATATTTGTGCTATATATTTGCCTTTAGGAAAAATACCTTAAAACCTCTTATGGAAATTTCCCTGATTATACATAATAAATACTGAAAATCAGTATGTCCCCCTCATTTCCTATTATTAGTTTTTGGGTTCTGGCTTGAGCAATTCAATAAATGATTGTGCCGTTTATTGAGATGTGGATCAATGAACAGAATTAGCATGTAAAGACCAGGAATTTTGTTTTGTACATGTGAAGTTTGAGGTTTCAATAATGCACCCAAGGAGAGATGTCAGAAAGGCATCTAGATATGCGAATATAGCACTGGAGATGCACAAAGGCATGAATGAGAGGTGGAGTATCAGCATGGTGATTATGAGTAAGGGCTCAGGTGCCATACTGTGTCGGTTTGAATCCCAGCTCTGTCATTTACTAGCTGTTGACCTTAGCAAGTTGCCTAACACTATCCCTCAGCTTCCTTATATCTAAAATGGGGATAATAAATAGGTTGATGTGGTGATTAAATAAATGAACATATAGAAAAAACTGGTAATTATGGTCAGTAAATGTTCTACAAGTTTTTACTATTATTATCCTCAAAGGTAGCAACAGCAGAATATATATATGATATTCAGTCTTTGGGGAGAATGGAAAATGTAGAGAGAAAAGAGAAAGAGACAATCCTAAGGCCAAGCCTTCATTGATCTAACATTAAAACCAAACAATCAGTTGCTGCTGAGTCAATTCTGATTCATGCTGTCCCCATGCATGTGAGAGTAAAACTTCCTCCATAATGTTTCCAATGGCTGACTTTTTGGATCACCAGGCCTTTCTTCTGAAGTGCTTCTTGTTGTTGTTATGTGCCATCGAGTCAGCCCCAACTCACAGTGACCTCTCCCTGGGTTTCCAAGGCAGTATCACTACGGAAATAGGATTGCCCAACCTTCCTTCTGAGGGTTTGAACCACCAGCCTTCTGGTTAGCAGTCAAGTGCCTTAGGCACTATGCTACTAGAGCTCCTGAGGTACTTCTAGAGGGACTCAAATATTCAACTTTTCGGTTAGCAGCCAAGCTTACTAACCATTTGCACCACCTAGGGATTTCAATATTAGAATCAAGAAAACAACAACAGGAACTCACAAAAGCATGTGAGGTAGGAATAAATACACCAGGAGGGCATCATGCAAACCATTAAAGACACTCAAACGTACATAACATACAGACTTTCATCCAGCTACTTGGGATAGCGTAGCAATAATGCTTCCGTAAAATTAGTAGCTTCCCAAATTTAGGTCCAGTTAATTTCTCCAAAGAAGAAACTTTTTTTTTTTTTTTCTCCAAGTACACCCTTTAGGGATTTCCTCCTGGTGTTACAGCAACCCTATTACAATCCTTATTTTCATCTCCATCTATTCAGACAAACAAAAGTAAAAGTATTTCTTTCAATAAACAATGTCTTCATTCAAACCAGAAGACACTGCCATATAAGGGACTCCTTCCTAACCATAGTATATTCCAGGGCTTCCTACCAGTTCGTCCTTTGTTCAGTTAAGGCCAACGAAGTGAAATGAGAACAGACCCGAATTTGTAAAATGTGGGTATACCGGACCAATAACCAGAATGGGAAAAATTATGGTTTACACCCTGCTAGAAATTTAATCTCCCTCTTAGAATATAAGGGTAGTGTGCAAACTGCATAGCAACCAAATCTCTTAACCAGCAGAGTTGGAAATGACCATTCTCTGCTCAAGGATGGCAGCCAACTGTGCCACCTTGAATGCACGTTGCTCTCCACAGTCCTGGCAATAATCCAATCTCCCATATTAGGCTCCGGAAAGGGCTTACTACACCTCTTCCAAATCTCCCATTCTAGAGCTTCAATATGTAATTTCCCCCTTCCCAGTTATCATTCCACTTCACCCAAATTTTAAAAATTCAATTTTGCTGCATCTGTCATGATTGAATCAGTTCAGACTGGTTCAAATCCCCGGTATATTCAGAGTAATCCTATTCATTGAAAGTTTAAGGTGGGAAAAAAGGACCTTCTCTAGAGAGAATCTGAATAGAGATGAAAAGTAACGTCAAAATATATTTACCTGCTAAGTATGCAGAGTTCTCAAGTGGAGCTTGTCTGTAATTTAGCTTCCAAAAATAAGCCACCATTCTAACCTCATCTGCTTATTACCTTGGAAAATTCAGAGATAAAAATGCAGCACAAGTTTTCACTAAAGGAAAACCTCATGATGGTAGGGAGATAGCATTTGATTAAAACACAACTTTAAAAAAATAGAAAGCAGTCTGTGTATGTATTTGGTGGAAGTGACAGGAAGGGGAGGCTTGAACTAATATTTGAAAGTGTTTTTCAACCAAAAAACTAAATACCAAGTTTTATTTTCAGACACATGTTATGGAATAATTTTATGGTTAATGCCAAATGGTGAAAACAAGAAAGTTATAGGCTCTGGGTGCGAACAACTGTTGAGTTTTGCTCTGTTCCATGCACACTTGACCCAGCTCAGCTGTCCCATGGAAAGGGGGCAAGGAGAAGATTTCACAAGTGTACAGCTGAAAACTGTGCAAACTAATTGCCACAAATAAGGTGCACCCTAAACTGACACTTCTCACTGGTATAAATCCCATATATCCCATACTAACGCACAGTAGAGTTACTGCCTAGAGTATAGAGTTATTTTATACATGCCATGGGTTTCTTTAGAAGTAGGAATATTTTTTCTACTGATTATGAAAATAACAGATCACTGTAACAAGAGCCAGATAGCACAGAACTATCTGAAGTGGAAAGTGCAAATCTACAAAAAATCCTACTTCCCTGAGAAAAGCTGAAGCAAAGATTTGGAACAAGCTTTTTCTAGGCATATTTATGTTAATATATTTCCTCCATTTCAGGATTGATATTTTAAATGTCTCACCTTTCTGAGATCAATATGCACTTTAAAATTGATATATTTAGTTACAATATGCTTGTCTTATTAAATTATAGTGCTGTTGCTGTTAGCTGCTGTGGCAACGGCCCCCGAATCATGGCAAGTTGCACAATGGAACAAAATACTGACAGGTCCTGAGCCATCCTCATGATCCACTGCAAATCAGGTTGTTGTGATCTGCAGGGTTTTCACTGGCTGATTTTCAGCCCTTTCTTCCTAGTCTGCCTTAGTCTGGAAGCACCACTGAAACCCGTTTAGCAACACACAAGCCTCCACTAACAGAAGAGTGGTGGCTGCTTATGATGTGCATTGGTCAGGAATCGAACCTGGGCTTCCTCCATGGAAGGTGAGAATTTTACCACTGAAGCACCAATGACCTTGCTATATCATACTACACAGCTGTTACAAAGAAGGAGGCAGCTTACTATGTCTCAACATGACAAAGGAGAGCCAGGCATATTAAGTGAAAAAAAGAAAGTGCAGAAGTGTATGTATGATATGTTACCATTTATGTTTTTTTAAAGGACAGATACTTATATGGTGGCAATATATGTATTTCATTTCCAGAAGGAATCACAAAGAACAGATGAAGGTTGTATGCAAAGGAAGAGGGAATTAGTTTCCATTGTACATTCTTTTTAATCTTTTGGATGTTCATGTTTTACTTATTTAAAACTAATTGATTCTTTAAAAAGTACAAAATACTATATCATTATGGATACATGCATATGAAGTCAACATATAAAAACATGTACAGGAAGAATGCATATCAAATTCATTACAATATTTGCCATTACAGAGGGTAAAAGGGAGAGGAATGGGTCTGATTGAAGAAATGAAAGCATATGACTACATAAAGACTTATACAAGAATGTTCATAGAGCTTTATTCATAATAGCCCAAAACTAGGAACAGCCCAGATGTCCATAAATTAAAAACTAGATAAACAAACTGTTATATCCATACAAAGAAATACTACTCAGCAATAAAAAAAAAAGAACAAACTACCGATATAAGCTACGACTCAGATGGCCCTCAAAAATAAACTGAGAGAACTTGTATAAATATTTTGCTACACAAAAGAGTGCATACTGCACGATTCTATGAACATGGAGACCCATAATGAGAAAAATCAGAACAGTGGTTGCCGGGGGTGCGGCACGAAATAACTTGCTGGGGTAAGGGCAACATTCTCTATCTTGATAGAGGTTTGGGTTACATAGGCATATGCATTTGTCAAAACTCACTGAATGTTTATTCAAGATAGGTGTATTTTATTATGTATGGATTTGACCTCAAAAGGAAAAAAAAATCTTTAAGCAAACACTGAATTCTAGTAAATGCATGCTAGAATATTTAAGGGAAAATGTACTGTTGTCTGCAATTCACTTTGAAAGGCATCAAAAAAATAAGACAGGTGGATAGGTAGAGTGATACTTAGTAAAAACCAGTATAGTTAAAGGTAAATGGTAGAATCTAGGTTCCAGGTATAGAGATGTTCACTAAAATTTTTTCAACTTTTCTGTATGTGTGAAAATTTTCATATATATATATATATATATATATTTATATAGCTAAAACATTGTGGTAGTTAAAGTTGTATGTCAACTTGGCTTAGTCTGGTTGAGTGGCTGGGCAGCTGGATGCAGTTATTCCCCATGATGAGATTGGTAATTAACTCCATGGTGGAATCTACTGGAGCAGCTGGGTAGCTGCTTTAGGGATGTGGGCTGCTTCTAGTATACATAAGAAGCAACTCTGAGGAAGGTCTCTAGTGTATGGCACACTTGAACCCTGCATGTAGCTGAGTTGTTGTTCAGCACCCTGCCATGTTGCTCTGCTGATTTTGGAACTCTTTCAGGATTTGAATCAATGGCCTGTTGTATGGTTTGGTACTATCAGGATTATGCCATTTTATTTGTCAACCTAGGGCTTGTCAGCCTCAGCATCCAGCAGCTGCCTGTGTGAAGAAAAGCCTCCAGCTTCAGCAGCTTTTACCCAGCCTGTAGAGCCTAGCACTTTGAACTCAGACTTCTAGTCTCCCAAACTATAAGAGAATAAACTCCTGTTCAAGCCATCCTTTTTTCTTTTTTTTTTTTTTCTGTTAGAGCAGCACAGAGGTAATGAAAACAGAATATGGTACCAAGAGGGTAGGGTGCTGCTCTGACTGCTAACTAAAATGTGGAAACAGGAATGGAGTGCATCCTTGACTCAAGACCCCAGGAAAGAGACCCTGGAAGAAAGACCTAGGCATGTGGCATGACAGACGGCAGTAGCAGAGCCCAGAGACTGGCATGAGACAGCAAAAGCCTTACCAGCCCACAGAGGAGAAAGCTGGATGTCCTTGGGTCATCCTGGCAGAGTGGGTTGCCTTTGGGCATTAATTGATAGAAGAGACCAGCATGAGATGGAGTAGCAAGTTGGCCAGTCCACAGAGCAAGAAAGCTACGTGTCCTTTTGGCAGGAAGACTCCTGGTAGAGTGGCTTGCCCTTGGGCATTAACTGGTAGAAGCAGAGACCAAGGAAACTAGAAGCAGAGCTGCCTCAGCCTCAAGGATAGGACCATGGCCTCTGGGGGTGGAACCACCACAGCCTCCTAGGTTTCCAAGAGTCAGACCTTCAGCAACTTGGTTCTGATGCATGGGACTGCTTGTTCATGTGGGCCAGTGGGATGGAGCCACAGCCGCTGCCCAAAAGTGGGGGGGTGGGCAGGGCTGTCATGCCCAAGAGGTAGAGGAATGGGTCCCGCCAGGCCAAGGGGGTGAGGTCTCCAACTCAGAGGAACTAGGGGACTGGAGTCATCCTGTGAAGGAGATCTGTACAGATGCCATGCAATGAAGATCTGTACAGGTGACAAGGTGACAAGGGGTGGAATTGTGGTAGTTAAAGTTGTATGTCAACTTGGCTGGGCCTGGTTGAATGGCTGGGCAGCTGGATGCAGTTATTTCCCATGGTGAGATTGGTAATTAACTCCATGGTGGAATCTACTGGAGCAGCTGGGTAGCTGCTTTAGGGATGTGGGCTGCTTCTAGTATACATAAGAAGCAACTCTGAGGAAGGTCTCCAGTGTGTGGCACACATGTAGCCAAGTCACTGTTCAGCAGCCTGCCATGTTCCCCTGCCAATTTTGGGACTTTTTCAAGACTTAAATCTATGGCCTGCTGTGTGGTTTGTTACTATCAGGACTGTGCCATTTTCTTTGTCAATCCTGGGCTTGTCAGCCTTAGCAGCCAACAGCTGCCTCAGTGAAGAAAAGCCTCCAGCTTTAGCGGGGTGGGGGCAAGAAGCAGAGCTGAAGCCCAAGGTCACCCCTAGAGCCTGCCATTTTGAACTCAGACTTCTAGGTTCTCAATCTTTAATAGAATAAACTCCTATGTGTTCGAGCCATCCCATTTGTGTTTGTTTTTTTTTTTTTTCTGTTAGAGTAGCACAGAGGTAACCAAAACAAACACACATCTAGATAAGTTATTCTTTAAATCACAAACACACATATCTTACATAGCATGGATTGTTCTGTCAATACATATTGGTCTACCTTATTATAAACCTACCAGCTGTGCCGCAGAAGGAAGATGAGGCAATCTACTTCTGTAAAGATTTATCACCTTGGAAACCCAATGGGGGTCACTATGAGTTGGAATCAACTTAATGACAGTGGGTTTTGGTTTATTATACATAATGATTTTAAAGAAGTGTTTATGATGGACAGAAGACATGAATAGACAGTTCACCAGAGGATATTCAGGTGGTGAACAAACATATGAAGAAATATTCATTATCATCAGCCATTAGAGAGATGCAAATCAAACTAACAGTGAGATACCATCTTGCCCCAGCACTAGTACCAAAGTTCAACAAGGCAGAGAATAAAAAATGCTGGTGAGGATGTGGAAAGATTGGGACTCTCACCCATTGTTGGTGGCACTGTCAAATGATACAACTACTGTGGAAAGCAGTATGGCAATTCCTTAAAAAGTTGGAATTAGAAATACCACTTGACGCAGCCATTCCATTTCTAGGTATACATCCTAAAGAAGTGAGAGCCAGGACAAGAATAGATATATGCACACCCATGTTCACTGCAGCAATATTTACAATAGCAAAAAGATGGAAACAACCTAGGTGTGCCCATCAAGAGAAGAATGGATAACCAAAGTATGGTACATACACCTAATAGAATACTATGCAACCCTAAAGAGTAACGTGGAATCTGAAAAATATCACATAACATGGATGAACTTGGAGGACATTATGATTAGTGAAATAAGTCAATTACAGAAGGAGAAATACTATATTAGTCTGTTACTATAAAAAATCAAGGGAAGGTTTATATATGGAAGAAAATTTTCTTTGTTGGTTACCAAGGGTTGGAGGGGTGGGGAGGGAATACTGTTAGATAGGTAGAGACAACTATTGATTTGGGCGAAGAGAAGGGCACTGTACCAAATGGGAGTGATCAACACAGTGGCACTGAGGAAGATGAAGACATAGAGAGGTGCATGGGAGGTACAGACAACAAAGATGAACCCTTCTGCACATACAGTACTGCATTGTCAGTGATGGCAAACATTGATCTATGGGTGGATAGATGGATGGACAGGCTTAATGATTAGGTATGTCTATGCAGGGGGAAGTGTGACCATGACCATGTATAGGGTTGGCAGACAATATTTCTGTTACAAGTGTATCTGTATGGTATGTAAGAATTTCTGGGTATGTAGTAGAGCTGACAAGGGACAAGGCTGTAGTCACTTCTTGGGCACAGCTCCCTACCCAGATGGAGCAAGTAGTTGAACCTGTGGACTTGGGACCATGGTTGCAGGAGACATCAAGCTCAACTGTCATGACATATTACACAAAAACATTGTTCCACATCTTACTTTGGCAAGTAGCTGGGATCTTAAAAGCTTTCAAGCAGCCATCTAGATGCAACAATGGGTCTCCCCTTGTCCAGAACAAAGAAGAATAAGAAAACCAAAGATGCATGGAAACAATTAGTCCAACGGACTGGTACACCATGCAGTCCTCAGCTCATACAACTATGAGACCAGAAGAACTAGATGGTGTATGGCTACCACTGTCAACCACTTGGAAGGGGATCTATGTAGGTAATACTAGATAGAGTTTGAGAACAATGTGGAACAAAACTCAAAATCATAAATAAAAGGAACCAGGTTTGCTGGTCTGACAGAGCCTGGTGGAACCGAGACTATGGCCCCTCACTGCCCTTCAGATCTAGAACTGAACCTACTCCTGTGGCTTCCAGCCAAACAAGACAGGCATATGAGCTAAACATTTACATTAGGTAGATACACTCTTTGGAAAGATCAATCATGGGAAAATAGAAGGGCTGTGTATGCACAAGGAGACAGCTCTGGAGGCAGGAGTGAATGGGAGGGAAGGAGACAGGGAAGAGGTAGCTATGGGGAGGGGGAGGGAAGGAGACAGGGAAGAGGTGGCTATGGGGAGGAAGTGGGAGGAGAGCTATTGCCTTGTGGGAGATTACAGTCAACATCATTAGAGAAACAAAGTGTATGCACTGTTGAATTGAAGATGAAGTTGCTCTGTAAACTTTCACCCAAATCACAATAATTTTTTTTTTAAAAAAAGAAGTGTTTATGAGCATTACCATATTGTTGTTGTTATGTGCCGTCGAGTCGCCCCTAACTCACAGCGACACCTCCTTGGGTTTCTGAGGCAGTATCACTACGGAAGTAGATTGCCCAACCTTCCTTCCGAGGAGTGGCTGGTGGGTTTGAACCGCCAGCCTTCTGGTGAGCAGTCAAGTGCCTTAGGCACTACGCTACCAGAGCTCCTGCAATTAATACACATACCATATGTTGTTTTGCAAATCATGCAATCCCCTCCCGCATTAGTTTTCCATGCACGCCATGCATGCATTTGAGCGTTATTGACATGGATGTGTTATATGTGGAAATATGTTAGGCTAAATTACTAGGGCTATCATATAAGGAAGGAGCTCTGGTAGCATAGTGGCTAAGACACTTGCCTGCTAACCAGACGGCTGGCGGTTCAAACCCACCAGCTACTCCTCGGAAGGAAGGTTGGGCAATCCTACTTCCGTAGTGATACTGCCTCGGAAACCCAAGGAGGGGTCGCTATGAGTCGGGGCCGACTCGACGGCACATAACAACAACAACAACAACATCATATAAGGAACATGGCTTAGAATAAAGTAAATATTGAATGCACTTCTTGATTTACAAATATGAGACCATACTGCATGTAAGGAGCTCTGGTAGCATAGTGCCTAAGGCATTTGACTGCTAACCAGAAGGCTGGCGGTTCAAACCTACCAGCCACTACTTGGAAGGAAGGTTGGGCAATCTACTTCTGTAGTGATACCGCCTCAGAAATCCAAGGAGGGGTCGCTATGAGTCAGGTCTGACTCGATGGCATATAACAACAACACCTGCATGTAAGGTCAGCTTTGAGGAACAGCTCAATGTCTTTCCTTTGTTCTCATCTAACCCAGTTCACTGAACTCCCACAAAGAAGAGATGGCAGCATTCCACTTCAACAAGGAGAATGAGTGGATACCTCAAAAGAGATAAAAACCACTGTGCACATGCACACCATCCCTCTCTCTTTCTTGCCTGAGGTAAGATGACATGGGCCCCATTAATCACTGCTTACTCCTCTCCTTCTCCATAACGCTTTTCTCCTGGTATTTACACCTCACATGGCCAGCCCAACAAGGGGATAAATCTTTTCTCTCTCTTGCAGACACTCTGTCTCTTCTTCAGGTGGGGCTAGATATACCATCAACAGCCTCTCCTCAAACAAATCATTAGATCCAAGACTGAGATTGCCTATTTGACCTGCTTTGTAACAGTGACTTGTATGTATGTGGGTATCCATTATTTGAGGGCACTGAAAGAAGAGGTGGCAGCAGTATAGGGCCAAGTTAGGTTATTTCTCAATGTCCTGATCACAATAACCATTAGCAGCATCCTAATACCATGTATTTTAAATGTATACTGTGGTGGTTAAGTTTGTGTGTCAACTTGGCTGGGCCTGGTTGAGCAGCTGGGCAACTGACTGCAGTTATCACCCATGGTGAGAGTGGTAATTAACTTCATGGTGGAATCTATTGAAGCAGCTGAGTAGCTGCTTTGGGTATGTGGTCTGCTTTCTGTATATAAGAAACAACTTTGGCAATGGTCTCTAGCTTATGGCATGCGTGAACCCTGCATGTAGCCATGTCATTGTTCAGCAGCCTGCCATGCTCTGCTGATCCTGGGACTTTCAATGGACTGGAATCAATGGCCTGCCATGGTGTTTGGTAACATTGGGATTGTGCCATTTTATTTGTCAACCTTGGGCTTGTTAGCCTCAGCAGCCAGTAGCCACCTGAGTGAAGAAATGCTTCTAACTTCAGTGGGCTGGGAGCAAGAGGCAGAGCTGAAGCCCAAGGTCGACGGACTTTCACCCACCCCCTAGAGCCTGGCACTTTGAATTTAGATTTCTAGCCTCCCAAACTGTAAGAGAATGAGCTCCTGTTTGTCCAAGCATCCCATTTGTGCTATATTCTTGTCAGAGTGGCACTAGGTAACAAGAACATATGCCATTTCTTAATATTTTTTTAATCCATTTAACTACACATATCTTTCCAAGTCAATACATACAGATTTATTTACTTCATGCTTTCTAATCATGCTGATTTGAAGTAGGAGTTTATGAACATCCTGGCCTAGTGATTACTAAAGCAGATGTGGTAAAACCAAGAGGACACTGGTGGTTCAGTGGTAGAGTTTTCACCTTCTATGTAGGAGAACAAGGTTCAGTTCCCAACCAATGAATCTCATGTGCAGCCACCACTCATCTAACGTTGGTGGCTTGTGTGTTGCTATGATGCTAAACAGGTTTCAGTGGAACTTCCAGACGAAGATGGACTAGGAATAAAGTCCTGGCTATCTACTTCTAAAATTCAGTTAATGAAAACCCTGTGCATCACAACAGTCTTATCTGCAGTCTATCATGGCAATGGTGCAGGACCAAGCAGTGTTTCATTCTTTTGTGCATGGGTTCATCTTAGCTGGGGGCTAACTAGAGAGCAGCTAACAATATGTAAGAACAAAGACCCTTACATCTATTATTTTGCTGCAACAACACCTAGATGTGAGGGCCTTGAATTAGAGCATCTGTTACTATGTAACTTTCCAGGTTTTCTGTAAATATGCATTGTTACAACAGGCCAAGGAGTGACTCAGTCATCAGTGTTTATTTAGTGTACATGGTCACAAAAAACATGGCTTGTCAAATATTTATTTTCCTAATAAACAAAATAAGTAGATGTTTTCATATTATGTAAATATATCCAGTGTTCTCAGTATAATACAGAGTCACACTTCAGAAAATAATGCTGAAAGAATTATTTTGGAATTGGTAAACTACTGAGCCACAGGTATTTATTATTCTTACCTCATTTGAAGGAATTGTGGCAAAGGGTTTGATGACAGCAGCTAATGGAATCTGAGCTTGCTTAGCCATATCCGATGTGCATGGGAAACAATATGTTGTACAACGGATGTATCGAGGACTAGCATTGCCTGAAACATTCAAAGGGACACACTTAAAATTTGCTCAGAGAACATTTCCCTAAAATATTTAAAAGATACTTCTAAATTATGCATTGCCTTACTTATAAAACTTTCTTCATGATTTCTAAAAATAAAAAAGTGGTATTGTGCAATTCTATAATCTAGCACATACATGGTGTCATGTCCAATCCCTACATTGGTTCTGTAGGGTAAGTATTGGTCTTTAGATTTTAGAAAACAAAACAGGTTCATAGAGATGACTAAGCCTCCCGTAGGCTGAAAATTGTCACTGGGCTAGAACCAGATCTGTTGACTTCTTAAGTGCTTAATCCTCTACTGCCATCCTGCTAGGCTTCCAAGGTGTTGTAAGTAAATTAAACCAAAGCAGAACATGAACTGACATCTCTGGGTGCTAACAGTTAAAGGCACAACTACTAACCAAAAGGTTGGCAGTTTGAACTCATCCACCAGAAGCACCTCAGAAGCAAGCCCTGGCGACCTGTTTCTAAAGGGTCACAGCTACAAAACCCCTGTGGACTGCAGCGGTACTCTTCACACATTCAGTTGGTATAAGTTAAAAACAACTTGATGACAATTGCTTAACTGATTAGAGCATGAAGTACTTTAAACTCATGAAATAAAATGAGTAATTTTCTTAAATTAACTGATAATACTGCACTAGGTATCACTAGAAACTCTGTAGACCTCTATAAGAAGAGAACAGAATTCAGTTGACAGTAACTTCTCAGCAGCTGAGTGACTGAAGGTGAATCAGACTCCATTATCACCTGTAAGGGGTTCTTCACCAGTGACAGCACTATTGAGGTATCACTGAATTTGCTTTTAAAAAAAAAAAAAGGTCAGATATTTAAAAATTTCAATCAAAAATATAGCTGAAAGTAAATACCTTGGTCTTGTATCACATAATCTGTAGTGACCAAGGGAGGAACCTGGCCTCTTATGTTGGTAGCATAAACTTGTCCCCCTCTGGTGGCTCTGTCATTCTCAATCACTTGGATCTGATAAATAAGACATCAAAAGCAAGTTAAAGTAAGCTAAGACACTTCCAAATACTTAATTCAAGGAATGTTCTCTCTCTCATTTTTTCACACACAAAATAACAGGCATTTTCTAAAGCTTTCAGTTCATTTAATATAAAATTCTCATTGAGAATCTACCATTGTCTCCATGCCATTTTTGTTTATTTTCACAATTTTAGACCAGTGGCTTCCCAAATTCTATTCTGTAATACTGAACTCTGACCTTGATCTGCCAGAGAACTTTATTTTTATTTAATTTATTTATTGGTACCACAGGTATGTATCCCCCCCCCCAAAAAAAATGTAAGATTTATAAGAAAAAAAATTAAAACAACTTTTTAATAGAAAACATCTTTCACAGTTAAAAAAAAAAACTCTGAAGAGCTAAAAATCACTAGATGCAGAAGAATATTTTACAATATGCAACCTAAAGAAACTTTATCTTTATCCTCAAATCCCTTTTAAGTTTTAATTTGATTTTTCCACTTTCCCTCTGCCCCCACTTTTTGAGACATAATAAATAGTATAAAGTGTTCTCTATGAGTTTTACCTATTGTATAAAAACCAAAAGGAGCAAAATTCCCTGTTTTGTCCTCTAACTTGGAAACATATTTTTTTTCTGAAAACATCGATGAAGATTATAAGGAATAATAAATTATCTCTCTGTTATAAATGCCTAAGGATGAAAATAATCTAATAGTATGGAGTCAAGATGAAAACAAAAAGCAATCCTATTGTGGTACAGTGAAATTAGTTATTATGATTCTTTCAGCTGTGGTCTTTGTGGCACCCACCAGATGACTGGATGGAACTATGCAAATGTCAGGTGTTTGTGGTCTACCACGGGGATTGGATAGTTTGCTAATAATATAAATAAGGGACATGGCCCCTTTGTGGGTATGGGACTGCGCAAAAAAGGTGTATGGAACCCTAACATGAGAATTAGTCAATTTTGGCATCTCACTAGCCTTAAAATGAGTCATCCCAGGAGCAGAAAGAGGATCTCACTGCCATCAAGAGAGAAGAGCCAGAGATGGAGTAGAGTGCATTCTTGAACCCAAGATCCATACCCTGGACCTCCTTGGCAGAGAGACAGACAACAGGAAAATGGGCAGGGGTGGAACCAAGAGACCAGTAGGAGAGAGAGACTGGTACAAGACAGAGCAGCAGGCTTGCTGGCCCACAGAGTGAGAAAGCTGAGTGTCTTTGGGCAAGAGCCTTGCTGATGGAGTGGGGTACACCTAGGGGCACCTATCAGCAGAGCTAAAAGAGTTTTGTAACACTTGCCTGAGCAGGGCAGAGGCCAGGATAAGAGGCCAAGGGCCAAAGAGAGGAATACCTGTGGGCATGGCAGAGAAGAGACTGTCCTGATCAGAGAAGAATCATGTTCCTGAACCTAAATTTTAAACTATTGCTTCCCTAATAAACCCCATAATCTTGAGTATTATCTATGAGTTCTCTGTGGCTACTGCCACAAATTACTGAAACACAGCAGAGAAGTAGAGAGTACAGTGGGAAGGAAGGAAGGTTGGTGGCAAAATTGGTAAAGTTTGGAGGGTGGCAGCATGTGTATGACTTCTGCCTTATGGAAATCAGCCTTGGACTGCTGATATTCATTCTATATTCCTCTCCTGAAGTTACAGGAGATTGGAGGATGCCACGCTCGTGCCCTTTTCACACCTAATAATTATCTTCTTCTTTCTCTTGATCTTCACCCTCCCTCACTTCTCTCCTTCATAGGAGAAACTTCATAGGAGAAGACGTGAGGTGGGAAAAAGAAGAGAAATAGTACAATTCAGACAGAAATAAGGAGCTTTGGAGAATATGCATTTCTATATTCCTAAAAAAACTATTAATAATATAGAAACTGTTCTCCCAAATTCTGAAATGTTACCTTCTCTAGTCTCCCTTCCCATCCCACCCAATGCAGGTCCCAGCTGGCACAGATATCATTAATTTTGTAGAATGTAAAGCCAGAGATAGATTTAGCCTGCCTATTTCTAAATATACACTTTTCTGTTTTCCTAATTTCATAGAATTTAAATCCTTATGAAATTAAGAATATAAAATGTGTTATATACTAATTACTATGTAACACAGATAAGATTAGAAGTTGCCATGGGCAAGGACTAAAAGCAAACTGAAAAATCAAAACACTCTAATTTCATACACAGGTTAATCCAGTATATTCAAAACTGTAATAGTTTTTATATTATTATCAACATTTATTTTAACCAATTTATTTTGACCAATTAAGAGTCAATTATGGGAGAGGCAGTCCAAGACGTTAGCATAGCTAGATATCCTCATAACATCCTTCTTATAACAAAGAACCAAGAAAACAAATGAATCAGATATAGATGACATCTTTAGAACCCTGAGTACCAAAGGCAAGTCTGAAAAATCAGGTCAAATGCCAAGTGGAAGGAGAGACTATACAAAAACAGTGGACATGGAGAACTATGGATCATCAGTGCCCTGTCAGATGAACCTGCACAGTGAGGCCATATAGAGACAAAGCAACCCCATCACCTAGTGTGGACAAGCACAACTTTGCACCCACGTCCAGACCCAGGCAGTAATGCCCCTTGTTGTTGTTGTTGTTATGTGCCGTCGAGTCAAACCCGACTCATAGCGACCCCTCCTTGGGTTTCCGAGGCAGTATCACTATGGAAGTAGGATTGCCCAACCTTCCTTCTGAGGAGTGGCTGGTGGGTTTGAACCGCCAGCCGTCTGGTTCGCACCATGTCTCCCCACAGTCACTCTCCCCTGAGCTGGAGGTCTGTGGATCTGGGTGTCCCCTTCCCCCCCCCCATCCATCTTCCCCACACATGACTGCAGTTCAACGGCACCCACCACTACCCTGCCCCCAGAGCTGAGGGTCCATGGACTAGTGCCCACCCTTTGGCTCTGCCACTCACGGTGGGGACCCACACTAGTGGCACCAGTCTCTCTGCCTAGTCACTGCCACCAGGGTCTCATTTCTCCACATAGTCACACATGCTGCAGGTCTATAGAACAGCAATGTCTGCTTCTTTGCCCAACACTAGTGCATGGGCGTCATTTCTTCTTCTGTCCACCCACCTGTGCTGGGAGCCTGTGGCCTGGTAGCACCCCATCTTCCAACCATCCATCCCTGCTGGGGGCCCACAGACGGGTGGCACAAATTTTTAAGCCCAGCCACCTAAGCTAAGGCCCACAGATCAGAAGCATCCATTTCCTGCCTGGCCACCAGGGGCCCAGGGACTGGGGGCAGCACCCCCTTCCCCTCAGCCTACTACACTGGAGGCCTGAGGACCAGGGGCCCCTACTCTATGCCTAGTTGCTCACACCATGGGCCCATGTACCAGTGGTGCTGCTGCTCTGCCCAGCCACTGGCACTAGGAACCTGCCAACTAGAATCACCCACTCCTATGCACAGCCTCCTAAACCAGTATCTATAGACTCAGTGACACCTCCTGTATTCTCCAGTCACCTGAACTGGGGATGCAAGGACCAGCAGCACACCCTCCCCTGCATCATGCTATAGTGGATAGGAACACACACTCTTACCAGGTACCTGTGGACTGGTGATATCCCCCACATCCTGCCAAGTGGAGGCTTATGCCCATTCTGACCACCCCTGCACAGCCCTGATCACCTTGCACCATTGGTGAGAATTTCTGTACCACCCACCTGGTTATCAACAACCTAGACACCCTCACCACAACAACCCAGCAACCAGCAGTGTGCACACATAATACCCAATGCAGTGACCAGTGAGAACACCCCCTGCACTCATCAGTAAAACCACTAAACCACTCACCAAACTGACAAAAGAAAAGCAAGAAAAGATGCAAATAAACCAAATGAGAAATGAGATGGATGACAATACAACACAGCAGCACTATGCACAACAGCAAAAAGATGGAAATAACAGGTGAATGGATAAATAAACTATTGTACATATACACAACGGAATACTACGTGAAATGTCTCATAACATGGATGAACCTGGAGGCAGGACATTGTGTTGTTGTTATGTGCTGTTGAGTCAGATCTGACTCATAGCGACCCCTCCTTGGGTTTCCGAGGTGGTATCACTACAGAAGTAGATTGCCCAACCTTCTTTCCAAGGAGTAGCTGGTGGGTTTGAACTGCCAGCCTTCTGGTTAGCAATCATGTGCCTTAGGCAGTAAGCTACAAGAGCTCCTAGGAGGCAGGACATTAAGCTGTGTGAAATAAGTCAATCACAAAAGGGTAAATACTACATGTATAAAAAGTCAAGAAAAGGTTTACATACAGAAAGAAACTTTCTTTGGTTACCAGGGATGGAAGGGGAAGGGAATGAAAATCATGAACTAGAGAGTAGATACATATTAACTTGGGTGAAGGCAAAGGCAATATATAATAAGAAGAGGTCTGCACAATACGAGTAAGGCAAAGGAGGACACTGGGAGGTACACAAGAGTAAAAGGCCGTAATAACAGTAATAACAAACAATAATTTATGAGTGGATACATAGGTAGATATGCAAGTTAAACAGGTGTGGATGGCATATGAGAGTATTCATGAATAGGTTTGGCAGAGGATATTTCCACAGACCTATTTATACATGCTGTAAGCAGCATATCCATGTATATAGTAGAGCATATAAAAGGCAAAGGTATGAAAACTTCTTAGCCATAACCAAACACCTTGGGGGACTGAGTCACTGGGCTTGAGAGCTTAGAACCATAGTTTTGGGATACATCTGAGTCAACTGGAATAACATAGTCCACAAAGATAATGCTCTGTATCTTACTGTGGTGAGTAGTGACGGGGGTCTCAAAACCTTGTGAGCAGCCATCTAAGATGCAACTATTGGTTTTCCCCCATCTAGAGCAATGAAAAGTGAAGAAAATCAAAGATTCAAGGAAACAATTAGTCCAAAGGATTAATAATAGACTACACAAACCATAGCATCCACTACCCTGAGACCAGAAGAACCAGATGGTGCCTGGCTACCACTACCAACTGCCTTGATCAAGATCATAATAGAAAGTCTTGGGCAGAGTGGGAGAAAAACATAAAACAAAATTCAAAATCATAGAAAAGATAAGACTTACTAGTCTGATAGAGATTGGCAGAATCCTTGAGACTATGGCCCTTAGATACCATTCAAATCTAAAACTAAACCCACCCCTAAGTATTACCTTTCAGCCAAATAATATGTAGGCCTATAAAGTGAATAACACCACCCATAGGAATGTACTCTTCAGAACAATCAACCAGACGAGACCCAAAGGACAGCATTTGCCCAAAAGCAGGGTTCAGAAGGGAAGGCAGGAAGGGGCAGGAAAGAGGTATAAATGGAAACAGAGACCCAGGGAGGAAGTTGAAAGAGTGCTGCTACATAGAGGGGATTTCTACTAATGTCATGAACCAGAATGTATATGGATTACTGAATGGGGAACTAACATGCTTAATGTGCTCTTTAAATTTTCACCAAAATCACAAAAATGTTAAAAAAAAATTATGAAAGTCAAGTTAAAGTCATTATAACCTATATATTAATCATAAATAATTCTCAATCTTAAAATTGAAGTTTTCTAAAATGTTTATTTTTAAATCAGTCATTTGCAATTTAGAAAGCACTGCTGCCAAAAAAAAAAGTTATAAAAGTGGTAATTATATTTCTAAATTATTACACATTTTGGCTAGAACAATACGAAGAAAAGAGTAAAATATAACTCTTCTAGTAATTCTAAAAACGATACTTTAAATATACTGGGGTAGCCTGCATGTTGCTGTGAGGCTAGAGGCTATGCCACTGGTATTTAATACCAGCGTGGTCTCCTATGGTGGACAGGTTTCAACAGAGCTTCCAGACTAACACAGACTGGGAAGAAGGATGGGGCCACTCACTTCTAAAAGAACTGGCCACAGAAAACCTTATGAATAGCAGTGAAACAGTGTCTGATGTATTACTAGAAAACTTCATGAAGAGCCATGAAACATTATCTCATACAGTGCCAGAAGATGAGCCCATCAGGTCAGAAGTCACTCAGAATACAACTAGGGAAGAACTGCCTTCTTAAAGCAGAGTTGACATTAATGACGTGAATAGAGTAAAGCTATCTGGACCTTCATTTGCTGATGGGGCACAACTCAAAACAGGAAGATAGAGCTGCAAACACTCACAAATAATTGGAATGCAGAATGTACAAGTACAAATCTAGGAAAATCAGAAGCTGTTAAAAATGAAATGGAACACATAAAGATCAATAACCTTGGCATTAAGCATGCTGAAATGGACTGGTATTGACCACAGTGAAGTAGAAAATCATAAGGCCTATTACGCTGGGAATGACAAATTGGAAGAATGGAGTCATATTCATCATCAAAAAGAACATTTCAAGATCTATCCTAAAGTACAATGCTGTCTGTGATAGGATAACATCCAGACACCTACAAGGAAGATCAGTTAATACAACTATTATTCAAATTTAGGCACCAGTCACCAAAGAAAAAGATGAAGAAAATGAAGATTTACACCAACTTCTGCAGTTTGAGATTGGCCAAACATGCAATCAAGATGAATGGATTATTGCTGGTGATTGAAATATAAAAGCTGGAAACAAAGAAGAAGCACCAGTAGTTGGAAAATTTGGTTATAGAAATGATGCTGGAGATCACATGATAGAATTTTGCAAGATTTATTAGACTTATTAATTGCAATTTTTTTTTTAACAACATAAACAGTGACTATAAATGTAGTCCTCGCCAGATGGAATACACAGAAATCTAATTGATTACATCCATGGAAAGAGCCAATGGAGGAGCTCAATATCATCAGTTAAAACTAGGCCAGGAGCTGCCGGTAGAATAGACAATGAATTATTCACATATACGCAAGTTTAAGTTGAAGCTGAGGAAATTAAAACAAGTCCATGAGAGCCAAAATATGAAGTTGAGTTCATCCCACCTGAATCCAGAGGCCATTTGAAGAACAAATTTGACACAATGAACACCAGTGATCAAAGACCAAATGAGTTGTGGAATGTACATCAAGAACATCATACATAAAGAAAGCAAAAGCTCATTAAAAAGACAGGAAAGGAAGAAAGACCAAAATGGATGTCAGAAGAGACTCTGAAACTTGATCTTGAATGGAAAGCAGCTAAAGTTAAAGGAAGAAATGTTGAAATAAAAGAGCTGAACAGAAGATTTCAAAGGTGGTTCAAGAAGACAAAGTGAAGTATTACGATGAAATGTGTAAAGACCTGGAGTAAGAAAAGCAAAAGAGAAGAACACACTTAGCATTTCTTAAGCTGAAAGAACTGAAAAAAAAAAATTCAAGTCTTGAGTTGCAATACTGAAGGATTCTGTGGGCAAAATGTTGAATGATACAGGAAGCATCAAAAGAAGATGGAAAGAATACACGGAGTTACTGTACCAAAAAGAACTGGTCAATGTTCAGTCATTTCAGGAGGTAATATATGATCAAGAACCAATGGTAATGAAGGAAGAAGTTGAAACTGCACTAAAAGAATTGGCAAAAAAACAAGGCTCCAGGAATTGATGGAATATCCATTGAGATGTTTCAACAAATCGATGCAGCTCTGGAGGCACTTACTTGCCTATGCCAGGAAGTTTGGCAGACAGCTACCTGGTCAACTGACTGGAAGAGATCCATATTTGTACCTATTCCAAAGAAAGGTGATCCAACAGAGTGTGGAAATTATTGAATAGTATCATTAATAACACATGCAAGTATAATTTTGCTGAAGATAATTAAAAAATGGTTGCAGCACTGAGTTTTGCCATATGACTTGCTTTGGCTAAGGGCATATGAGCAGTTGTGACAAGTGCTACATTTGAGTGAAAGCATTAAGAGCACTTGCATGCTTCTGCCAAGGTTTCCTTTTTTCCCTTTGGTCATGAGAACAGATATCCCCAAGAAGAGGTGCTCCTCCACCCAAGATGCTGGAATGATGAGGGATGTGGAACAGAGCCCAAAGCCAATCTGCATGCTGTAGCCTATGTGTAAACTAAGTGATAAATAAATCTTTGCTGTTGTAGACCAGTGGAATCTGGGGATTGTTTGCTATGCAGAATAACCTAGCAAAATCTCACTGATATATTTACTGAAGAATAATGCTCTGAAGCAAATCACTTTGGGAGAAAAGAGATTTTAGCTCTAAATGTATATAAAACTACTCTGGTAGTGTAGTGCCTAAGGCACTTGACTGCTAACCAGAAGGCTGGTGGTTCAAACCCACCAGCCACTCCTTGGAAGGAAGGTCGGGCAATCTACTCCCATAGTGATACCACCTCAGAAACCCAAGGAAGGGTGGCTATGAGTCGAGTCCAACTCGAGGGCACATAACAACAATTTTTTTAATATGTAAAATACTTTATTCTTTCACTCTCCATGGGTATCCTAACATTTTACCTCACTCTTATTGAAAAGAGTCCCTTAGTTATTTAAAATTGCACTTTTATAGAATATACCATCACTGCTAATTACTCAAAAACATCAATAGATATTGCCATTAAGAAATCTATATGATGCACAAAAACATCAACAAAGGCTGTTTTTCTTATGGAGACCCTGTGACTTCCCTACACATACCATATCATTCATAAAAGAAGGAAGCTTTCTGTAGTGATGATTATATTCTAACTACTAAAATAAAAGACAAGATCATCGCTGACAACTGAAGAGTTTCTGAGAACAAAGAATGCAGGATGGTCCTTTGTCAGGAGACTTCTGGGGTGAGAAGAGCACTTACTGGGCTGGGGATAGAGTCAGGATCCAACTTCTTCTGAGGCTGTGGCGGACCAGCCATCTGTGCAGGACCTCCAGGGAAGCCTCCTGGGTATGAGAGCTGTGCGCCTGCCATCTGAGGACCAAAGCTGGCTGCTTGAAGACAATTTCAAAAAGAAATTACAAAACCATAAACCTTAGATATAGGGCTCACGGACAATATTGTGCTGCATTTTTCATCTTATTAAATACACTATAGTTAATTTTTAATTGATTTATCTAATTAATTATTAGATGTACCCTATTTTCTACAGGGAGTTAGATGTGCATATCTGTGGTTCCCCTTTCTTTGCTGTTGCCACACTATTAAAAAATAACCATTCCTTAAAAGTAAGTGATAGATGCCTAGTAACATAGGAATACACTTTTCCAATAAAGGGTACCCTTATGTAACCCAAAGCCTTTCTCTCATAAGCCCTGTCCACCTTACCCTGCTGTGGAGGATATCCAGCACCCAGGGTCTGTCCTGGAAGAGGTGGGGGCTGGTACTGGGCATTTGGAGGAGCAGGCCCAGGAAGCCCATCTGGCCTATGCACTGGTGGAGACAAGGGTGAGGGACCAGGGCCATTTAGTGCAGTGGGTGGTGGTGGGAGAACCTGGGATCCAGGCTGCAAAATGGATGGCTGTGGAGGTCGAGGAGGACCCTGGAACGGTGCTGCTGATGGAGGGCCAGGGGGACCCTGGCTGGGGGGACCCATTCCTGAACCTGTGGGAGAAAGAAGAACAGCCCACATAAATGCCACATTTCTCAACTCTCTAACTCCTATGAAGTACACTATAGGGACAGTTGTTCTCCTGCCATAAAGCAAGAAGTCACCTTTATAAATCACATAAAGTGATGCATATGTTCTTTAGGGCATTTTATACAGCTGGAGAATTTTAAAAAGGTAAAAGCAAAACTTGTAACTTTAGTGAGAAAATTAGTGGGATACAGTTTAATTAAAGTTGCACTAACTTTACATGATACATGCAATTAATCAAGGAATTATTTCTGGCAGAAAATCTAGAAAAGAAAGTAGAAGAAAATTTTATTACATATCAAGCATTAACATACACACTCAATACATTATGTCCATCCTGTACATCAAATGTACTTTAGGACTAGGTAGAAATAACCAGAGAGAAGAGATGAGCTGCTAACATGCTTTCCAATCATTTTAGAAATAGCTGTGAAACTAGATGATTTTTCCTTTCTCTAATTATGTGAAATTAAGATGTATCTTTAAAAACATTATCTATTTTGAAATCAGTAAAAGATAGGAAATATGTTGAGGCTTTTTTACTTATACTTCCAAAAACAAAATTTTGATGAAGAATGTGAAAACATTCTTCCTCAAAATAAATGGCTGACAATGCTGCTATTGCACTTGAGATTTCTATGGCTCCTGAAATATACAGCATTTCTATTGATGTAAATCTCAGTACTGTAACTGTTTTTTTCTCCTATTATTCTCTGTTCTGCCTCATGACATCTGAGCTTCCATTCTTTCCACGACCTAAACATAGAATTAAAATGCACTATGACAAAGCGTATTTTATTTTCAATTTTGGGGCCCCCATAATAAATAACACAAGATTAAAACTACCCTAATATTCACTGAATTGTACACATGGTAACTGTTGAATTGGTGTGTTCTGCTGTGTATTTGTCTCAGCAATGACAAAAAAGAAAATTAATTATTAAAAAAAATAAACTACCCTTGTATTTCTGAAAATAATTTTATTGTGCTAATGTTTATTTGTGAAGTCAGTATTTTTTATTATTTATTATTTTGCTGTTGAACATAAGGTATTCTGAAGGTCTTCAATTACCTGGATATAAATAGATAAATGGCAATATCATAAAAAAAACTAATTATAGTCATATATAATACAGATGGTTTATATAAAAATGTCCAGAATACTATCTCAATATAAGATGTCAGTTATGTTGATTTTAAAAACGAAGAAAAATTTTCTCATTGAAAAGAATAATCATGGCAAAAGGCAGTCAATGAATACTAATAGTGAAGCTTGTACCATAGCTGTTAATTTGCATGGCATTGAGCTGATTGCCCAACTGGGTGACAGATGAAGTGGATGCAGGACTTGGGTAATCCGACTGTGTAGAGGGTGGATACGGTGCATAGGAGGGTGCTGCATTGGTGATTGGTGGAGAGCCTGGAAATCTGAAAGAAGTAAAAAAAGTGTTAAACAACATCATAGAACCTCATAAGCAAATGCCATATGACAAATGCTAATAACTTGTAAAATTAAATAAGCCTGTTAAGTAATACTGGGAGCCAGGAAAATGATTTCTTTTATACTGAATCTTTAATTAACCTTGATGTGAGCTTAATATGAGTCATGTAGCATCACCTCTTACTTATGCTCACATGCTGAATATATCAAGATATTTAGCAAAAATTTATTTCTAATGTGAATACAGAACCAGCTTTGGAAATTCATTGAGGAAGCTAAGCCTACCAAAGCTTTATCTATACTAGAATTAATGATCAACAGAATGAGATAGAAAAAACTGAAAAGGTTTATAGTTGAATATCTACTATCATTCTGTTTATATCCTACTCAGATTGTGAAACAAAATTTCCCCTGTACTATAATTTGAATGAAAAGGACAGTCCCTGCAAAGCAGTACTTGAAGCGAACAACTCAGTAAGAAGTTTTGAAATCACTCACTTTTTTAAAATCTAAAAACTTCATCAAACTTTGATTTAGCTTGATCTTATTTAATGTTTATTCTTCCTTGTTTTGCCTGAAACAAGTGGACTTCAACAAGTTCTCCACTAAGGTTCCTCTGCCAAATGACATTCAAGCCTTTCTATAGAGTCACATTATGACTTTTCTTATCAGTTTTAAATTTTAAATAAAAATTACATTTTCCTAGACAGAATACTCTGATTTCAATTCTTCTTTCTATAAACTGGAAGCTATTTTTCTAGTGTCCACACCCTGGCCCTATGCCCCCTGCCAATGAGATGTTAGGAGTTGAGTGAGAGGCCAGTGGCTTGCCTCAAGTCCCATAACTTATTTGTCATAAAGCTGTAACCAGCCTTTTCCCAGGTCTTGAGAGTGTTTTCCAAAAGTATCATACTAGTTGTCTCTTGTCACTATTCTCCATATATTTTGAACTGAATAGCTATTATAAAGCAGAAGTTAAAATTAATCATCACATCATTACTCAGGCTTACAAGATTAAGCATATTTCCAGGATGATGAGATCCCATTTTCTAGTCAAACAGATGAATGTTCAAATGCTTTCTCTACATAACCCACAAGTACAAGTTAACCTATATCAGAGAACTGGTTATGAAAAGCTTTAAGTTAGAATTAATAAAATTTTAATTAACCCCAGCACTTAATGTTGCTAATTATTTCCTTTAAAGCCCACAGTGTCAATTTCCTCTCCTGCCAAAAACTGAAAAAAGATCAACATCAGTTAATGCAAGCATTCTTTGATCTAATTACATTTTTTTGGGGAAAAAAGTAAAGACTAAAAATACAAAAGTTAACTTTTCACAGTAAAAGTTTTCTTTACATCTCTATTAATGATACTAGGAGTAAAACATGCAGAGGAATATAACTCTAGACATTCAGAACACATTTTAAATATGTTGTGATTACTTAGAAATGATTTCAAGAATTGTCTTAAAGATATGTTTTGAAAATCCACTGCTTCATAAAAAGAAAGCTATTTTTTAAGAAATAATACTTTGTCTTTTTTTTTTTTAGCTCATAGAGGCATAAATATGTATGGTGTAATCACACACAGGCAGAACATATGTGCTCTATACAAGTCTATTTACAAATAGAGTTTCAAATGTGGTTACAGTGCTTTGGTCTGACAAGCAAGAACGTAGAAACTAGCAGTTATATGTTAAAAGAAAAAATAAAGTTCTATTCAATTATTTGAGAAAACAATTCTCAGAACATTTTCATAGATTTTTCACAAATGTTAATAATATGCTTAAAACATAAAATTACGTCAACCATTTGTAATAAAGACAATTAAACAGGAAAAAAATATTGCAAACATAAGCTCCATTCCAGTTGTTGTACATAAGGTCATGATGAGTCTGAGACAACTTGACGGCATATAACAACAACAACAAGAAATTATAAAACAAGCAGTTTCAAGTATTCTTTTAACGCAAATGGTTAAAAATTAAAAAATACAGAAAGAGAGTATGTACCACCATCAGCTATTACTTTTGAACCATAAATGTCTACTGATGATTCAGTGTTTCATATATAGGCTCTAGGAGTTAGGCTTCTAAAATTAACAAACACATTATGTATTTCTGACCAACTTAGATAACTGTTTGTCTTATTTTTCTTGTCCCTAACTTTCCATTGTAGTCAACTTCTTAGTCAATAGGCTTGCACAGAATAGCCACTCTTTGGGAAGCTGAGTCTCCTCTCCTCCACCAATACTGCAAAAACGGCAAGGAGGCCAAATCTTCCGACCTCCTCTAACCCCACAAGAGGAAGACAGGATTACCAGCAGTAACCCAAGGCCTATTCCTGCCAGGCCAGACATGCTGCCTCCCTCCAGCCCTTTCACCAACCGTTCCTCCCAAAGCACCCACCACCTCTCTCCTGGGTTCGATAATTCACTGCAGTGGCCACACAGAGCTCACAGACTATGAGGTTTATTAGGGAAGCACCAGACTACAATTCAAATTCAGGAAGAACGCTCAGTCTCTCTCCCGGCCCACCGTCCTTCAGCCGACAGTCTCTCACAGTCTCTTTCCCAGCAGTGCTGGTCCCTCGGTGTCTCACTCAGCAATGCGTGTCTCTTGCGTCTCTTTCCCAGCAGCACGCATCTCGATCAGGAGTGTGTGACTCTTTCGGCAGCACGTCTTCCTCAACCAACAGTCAGAGTGAGAGTTCTGCCTCTAGGAAACCTCCTTTTGAGCCCAGCAGGGTGGTCAAACTAGACAGTCATAGTATCAGAACTCTAAGCACCTGAGAGAGAGTGGGCACCTCCCAGAACATTGTATTGTGACACGCCCAACAGAAATAACCCAGGTAGATAGCTTCAGCAATCAGGAGCGCCTCAGTTGCTCATAGAAAATCCCACCTTGGAGTTTACAAAGACTTATGGGTAGAAAAGCCACACTAAGTAATTTACTACACCACAATACCATTTCGTGATTAAAACTGACCAGATACTACTGACTTTTTCCCTTATAATTAAAAATGGAAATTTCTACGCCTTAGTATATTAATCCTGTCTAGCAGTAACTCTACATGGATAACTTTAGTACCACTTACCGATGGCACATAACAACAACATTCCAAGTTTAAAGGAGTTCTGGTGGTGTAGTGGTTAAGGCAATTGGTGGCTGACAAAAAGGTCCATGATTTGAACCCAAAAGCCACTCTGCAGAAGAAAGATGAGGCAGTCTGCTTCCGTAAAGATTTACAGCCTTGGAAATCCAATGGGGGATGCTGTGAGTCAGAATCAACTCAATGACAGTGAGTATATTGAGTTTAAACCATTTATGCTGCCTTAGCCCAGATCAAAAGCACAGATGACTAATTATAATTTTTAAATCTGTTGATCTTTGAAATGTCAATATTTTAAAAATATATTATTTTAAATTTAAATCAGCTTAGTGATTCTGAATTATATTTTGATTTGATAACTTTTACAAACTAAAATTTATGGGATTCTTTTTATGGATCATCTAAGTAAGAATGACACAGATGCAATCCTATAATCCTCAAAGAAAGATGGTGCTCTATCTATGGTCTTTGACAACCCTTGACTTCAGACTGGTGTGATTCATCTGCATAGTCACTGAACCCTTCTCCATTGCTTTGCACTATATACACAGAAATGTGTTCAATGAGGACAGCGTAGCATAGTGATCTTCTATGAAAGTTCTCTTCTTCATTTCTTAAATCCATTTCCAAACTTCAATTCACTGTGCAAATTGAAGTAAGTGAATAATGGAGGAGAAGGGGCAAAATCTGTCAGTGCTTCCCTGGGAATTACATACAAAAAAATCAGATTCCTGGACTGAGCTGTCCTGAGTTACTGGACTGAGCTAACAGAATAGGACAAACTACAAACAAGACTTTCTTTGTCCAATGGAAATGATATTGATAATTAGTAACATGCAATGAGTCCCTCATGGATGCTATCCACTGTGCTTACATTAGTATTCAAAATCCTCAAAACCAAATTATCATTGCCTCCATTTTGATGAGAAAAGCAAGGCATGTGGAGGTTAAGTAACTTGTCCAGCTAGTAACTGTGTGAGCCAAGTGTAGCAAACATTATCCTCCTGACTCCAGAGTCTAAGCCAGACCCTGTACTGAACACAGAATCACACAGCTAGGTCTATTTGATTATAAAGTCCATGATTTACTTTATCCTAAGCAATATAATTCAAATGAAATAAACATTAATAATCAGAAAGAGCAATCCAATATAGGCTAATCTGAGTCAAGTCACCAAAAACTTCTCTTAACTTCCAATCAGCTATTTAATCTTTGCATATCTACTAAAAAACATCTGAGATGCCTGGAAATTCATAATAATGATATCCCTACTACTTCTGGACTGAGAATTCTATTCTACTTCCTCGTTTTATAAGTGAGGAAAATGAGACCAAGGGAAGCCAATGAATGTCACCAGCATCACCCAACCCAAACCAAACTCACTGCTGTCGAGTTGATTCTAACTCATAGCAACCCTGTAGAACACAGCAGAACTGCCCCCATAGGGTTTGTAAATCTTTACAAAAACAGACTGCCACATTTTTCACCCATCAAGTGGTTGGTGGGCTTGAAGCATCAACCTTTTGGTTAGCACCTGAACACTTTAACCACTGTGTCACCAGGGCTTCTTACTGGCACCATATAACTAGTTTATCTCTGAACCATAAAAGGACTCTGGTCTCATTCTTTCTGCTATCTCCTTCCTCCCATCTTTCCTGAAACTAGGTGCACATCCCTAAGGCTCTTTGACTCCTTGTTCCTTCTTCAACCTGCACTTACATTTCAACCCAATAACTTAGGTTTTTCCTCTGTACTTCCTGCCTTAATCTTTCCTCTGCATCCCACAGCTCCATTCCAGTTGCAAACATTGTCATGACAAATGAAAGCCACAAAATGTCTAGTAGGAGAATCAAGTTGATGTTAAAAATCCCAGAGGGAGTTTCCCCCTAGCAGGGATTATAGGCTCCTGAAAGGTTAATTAAATGGCTTCACTATTAGCAGAGTCCAGGTCACATTTAGGGGCCACTCCCTCAGGCCCTAGCCCACCAACCTTCTAAAAGGACAGGGGAAAAGGAAGCCTTTTGGTAACCCTCAGAAAGATTCCAAAGTAAACAATGGTTAGAGTTTAGATTGATGATTCTCAGCAGTAACACTTCATAAGACAAATAATAATGGATTTCCAGCAGGCAAGGTGTGATGCTGGCTCCCTTCCCAGGGGCACAGTCCCTAGTGAGTTGAGGGCTCTATATACCTCACACCTTGGCTTCTACAGGCCTGCCTCCAACTTCCCTTCCTCAAATTATTATGAACACAAACAAAAGATGTGTTTCCTATGTTGTTTCACTACAGCTTTTCCTTTTGGAGACCTTTACTGGCATCTGTATCTTTTCTAATGTCAAATGCATAGTCTTTCTCATTAGCCTCAATCTGGCTTAATCTAAATATATTTAAGCATCCATTGCCACAGAGCTCAGTTCTGTAAAGGATTCAAAAGAATAGGATGCTCTAAAATTTTTAGGAATTCCGGCTAGAGATGAATCCAAGTAGAACCAAAATCAAGCCTGCATCCTTGGTTGGAGGCAGAGAAGTAATTATGGTAACTCAATTCCTTAAGAACTGAAGAGCAACACCTCAATAACAAAAAGACAAACAATCCAATTAAAAAATGGGCAGAAGACATGAATAGACACTTCACCAAGGAGGATATTCAAGCGGCCAACAAACATATGAAGAAATGCTCACGATCATTAGCTATTAGAGAGATGCAAATCAAAACAACAATGAGATACCATCTTGCTCCAGCACTAGTATCAAAGTTCAACAAGACAGAAAATAACAAATGCTGGCGAGGCTGTGGAGAGATTGGGACTCGCATACACTGCTGGTGGGACTGTAAAATGGTACAACCATTGTGGAAAGCAGTATGGCGATTCCTTCAAAAGTTGGAAATACAAATACCATTTGACCCAGCCATCCCATTACTAGGTATATACCCTAAAGAAGTGAGAGCCATAACAAGAACAGATATATGCACGCCGATGTTCATCGCAGCACTATTTACAATAGCCAAAACTTGGAAACAACCTAGATGTCCAACAACTGAGGAATGGATAACCAAACTATGGTACATACACACAATGGAATACTATGCAATGCTAAAGAATAATGTAGAATCTGCAAAACACCGCATAATGTGGATGAACTTGGAGGACATTATGCTGAGTGAAATAAGTCAGTCACAAAAGGACAAATATTGTATTAGTCCGTTATTGTAAAAGTTAAGGAAAGGTTTATCTATTGGAGGGCATTTTCTTTGTTGGTTACCAGGGGTAGGAGTGGAGGGGAGGGAATGCTGTTAGATAGATAGAGATAAATATTGATTTGGGTGAAGAGAAGGGCAATGTACCAAATGTGAGTGACCAATATGGCAGCATTGAGGATGAGAAAGACATAGAGAGTTACATGGGCAGTACAGAGAACAAATATGAACCCTTTTGCATATACAGTACTGAGTTGTCAGTGAAAGCAAACATGGGTATAGGGATGGATAGATAGGTGAACAAGCTAAACAATTAGGTATGTCTAAATGGAGAGTGTATCCAAGATCATATATAGGGTTGGCAGACAATGGGCCCATAAGTTCATGTGAATGATCAGAATTCCCAGGTGTATAGTAGAGCTGACAAGGGGCAAGGTTATGGTCATTGCTTGGTCACAGCCAGCTACCCAGAGGGACCGAGTAGTTGATCCTGTGGGCTTAGGACCATAGTCGCAGGGGACATCAAGCTCAATTGGCATAACATACTATACAAAACATTGTTCCACCTACTACTTTGGTGAGTAGCGACTGGGACCTTAAAAGCTAGGAAGCTGCCATCTAGATGCAACAACGGGTCTCTCCTCGTCAAGAAGAAAGAAGAAAACCAAAATTAATGGAAACAATCAATCCTAGCGACTGGTACACCATCCGATCTGCAACCTATACAACTATGAGACCAGAACTAGATGGTGCCCAGCTACCACTGCCATCCACTTGGAAGGGATGTAGGAGATCCTGCATAAAGAGGGAGAACAATGTGGAACAAAACTCAAAATCATTTGGAGGCAAAAAAAAAAAAAAAAAAGAAGGTGGGGACCAGGTTTGCTGGTCCAATAGAGCCTGGTGTAACCACTGAGACTATGGCCCCTAGCTGCCCTTCAGGTCTGGAATTGAACCCAGAACTGTGGTTTCCAGCCAAACAAAGTACAGGCATGTGAGTTAAACATTTACCTCAAGTAGATACACGCCCTGGAGAGAACAATCATGGGAGAAGGAAGGGCTGCTTATGCACAGGGAGATAGCTCAGGGTGCAGAAGAGTATGAAGGGATGGACACTGGGAGGAGGTAACTATGGGGAGGAAGTGGGAGGGGAGCTGCTGCATTGTAAATTTTGGTCAATGACATGAGACAAAGTATATGTGAACTGCTGTATGAAAAGTGAATTTACTCTGTAAATCTTCACCCAAATCCTAAAAAAACAAAACAAAAAAAAAACTGAAGAGAATGAAAGCTCAACTATCACCCCCACCCTGGTTAAGACAGACAGGCGGGCATGATACCTCATGAGTCAAAGCTCAGTCTGAATCCTGTCTGTTACCTTGCTTGGAGGCAGATAAATAAGCATGATAACTTGATAACTCAGTTCCTTAAGAACTGAATGGAATGAAATGTCAATTCACACATCCTCTCCATGCTATTCCTCCAGAAACAAGTGATAAGTATGTTAATGTCTGTTTCAGGAAACAACTTGAAAATTAACTTTGGCCCACAGACATGCAACATGCTCAGTGAGACAAAGTTGCTGGGAACTGACATTCTACCCTCTGCTGAGTTTTGGATCAGCTGATGACAGGAAGCCGATCATCCAGTGCACAAACACACTAAATTAAAAATCGACTGTCCCTTTAAACCCAGGCGAACGAAGCCTCAGCCAATTCTCAGTTAATTCACACCCAAATTCCTTAAGTTTTTATGAATATATATAAACCCCCTCTCCTGAAGCTTACAAAACTGTACCCTGACCCCCATTCATGGAGACAGATTTGGGTACTGGCCCATCTCCTTGCATTGCTCCTTTGCAATAAATAATTTTCTCTCCTCTTAATCTTGGTGTGTAAACTATTTTGGCCTGATTGTGCACCGGGCAGGGACCCACATTTGATCCAACTTCAGAGACATCTGAAGCAATGAGAGAATAAGGCAAAACTCTAAAATAAACTGAACATAACCCAGCACTAAAATGTGTGGCTTTGACACAGGTAATTTTAAAATACTTTTAAAAATGTACTAACATTGTTGTTTTGTTTCTCCCCCTAATTCTTCTAAATGCTTTGTTTCCTAAGGCAGTTGTCCTGTCGGTCTTTTAACTGATGTAGACATCCATAAGACGTCAAACTTTTAACCAATAAATATGCGAGTTTAGAAGGTACTTCTCAGAAAATTTTAATAGAATAAACAAAGGAAGGTTTGGATTCACCCAGCTCACCTTTGGGGTAGATGCCCAGAGGCATGAGCTCCATTCTGACTAAACTGATGGGTTCCAGGAGGTAGAGGGCCGAGAGGTAACATCCCCCCAGGAGTACCAGTCACCAAGGGCCCTGTAGGCTTCATCATACCTGTAACAAAGAGACATGAATTTAGAATTTAGAAGACATGGTCTTAAAGTATAAAAAGAAACTAACCAAGATACTGGGTTAAAAAATAAACTAGGTGAGGGAGAAGTGAATGCAAGGAGTTAGAATAAATGCTCCCCTCAAATTTGCATTAACTACTAACTTCAGACTTATCAAGGAGACCTTGGTGGTTCAGTGGTAGAATTCTCACCTTCCATGCAGAAGATTCAGTTTGCCTGTGCTCATTACACACAACCACGGCCCATCTGTCGTTGGGGGCTTATGTGTTGTGATGCTGAACATATTTCAGTGGAGTTTTCAGATAAGACACACTAGGGAAGAAAGGCCTGGTTATCTACTTCTGAAAATCAACCAATAAAAACCTTGATCACAATGGTCCAATCTGAAACCTATCGTGAGAATGAAACAGGACCAGGAAACTTTGTTCCATTGTCACAATGAGTTGATGGATGAGTCGGAGCCAACTTGAAGCAACAAGTGGCTCCTGGCATAACTGTTTGAATATCATAATGATAAAAGAGCAAGGAAAAAAGGACTAATTTTAAAACTAAACATAAATTGAAACAGAAGAAATAACCTTCCCATCTGGTAGAAGCATTATGATAGAAAACACTAACAAGTCTCATTAAAAAAAAAAAAAAAAATGCCAGCTGGATATCAGAAAATACATCTGGAAAAACAGAATGAGGAGTGACAGAGTATCCCAACTCTAACTACAGAAAACAAAACAAACCTCTAAAACTGCCTTTATTAGAGTTATAGCACGAGCAAAGCAGAGAAAGCAGCATCCGTTTTTCTAATAACTCAAGAGCACATCCTTTGGAGGTTAATGATTTTTCCCAGGATTCCAAACAGTTGAGTGATAAGGCAGTTAGGGGACTACTACTCAAGTTCTTTTCACATGCTCACTCATACAAAATGCAGAATCACAAACAATACTATGTTTTCAGTTACAAGCAGCTCTTCTCAAATAGAGATTTTCAAGACTTTGTTTCAAGACTATTTTCAGTGGTTAGTTTTTTTCTTCTGGAGAAATAGCAGCATAGGAGAAAAAGTTTGGGCTTGGGTTAGAGTAGTTCAAGGTCCCACTCTGCCTTTATTAGTAGATGCATGGCCCTGAGTACGAAGTTTATCTTAAGGACCTCAGCTTCCTCTGATTAAAAGGCTTAAACTAGACAACCTGTGAGACTCCTTCTAGCTTTTTAAAAGAAAAAAGCATGACTAATCTATTTGCTATTCCACTTCTATCCTTTATTTGCTTTTTGACCTTACGCTTCTTCTCTGGCATTACCATCAATGACCTCCTAACTGCCTTCTGTAAACACGCCCTCGTTTGACTTCATGACAGCATTTCACACTCAACAGCTACTTTCTTCTTTTATCTTCTGCTGTTGTTGTTAGGTGCCAGTCAATTCAGACTCACAGCAACCTATGTACTACAGAACAAAAAACTTCCTGGTTCTGCACCATCCTATATACCATCACCATCATGCTATATCTGAGTCCAGTGTTGTAGCAGCTGTGCCAATCCATTTTGTTAAGGGTCTTGCTCTTTTTTGCTGACCCTCTACTTTACCGAGTATGATGTTCTTCTCCAAGGACTGGTCCCTCCTGATAACATGCCCAAAGAACATGAAAAAAGTCTCATCTTTGCTTCTAAGGAGCATTCTAGCTGTATTTCTTCCAAGACATATTGTTCGTTCTTCTAGTCAAAACTCCACTGCTATTGAGTCGATTACAACTTATATAGTGATTATGTAAGACAGAGCAGAACTGCTCCACAGGGCTTCCAAAGCTCTAAGTCTTTACAGAAGCAGACTGCCTCATCTTTCTCCCAGGGAGTGGCTAGTGGGTTGGAACCACCGACCTTCTGGTTAGCATCCTTTTGCTTTAACTACAGTGCCACTAGAACTCCTTGTTCTTCTGGCAGTCCATGGTATGTATATTCAGTACTCTTCATCAACACCAAAATGCATCAAATCTTCTTCAGTCTTCCTTATTCACTGTCCAGCTTTCATGTGCATATGAGGAAACTATCATGGCTTGAGTCCAGTGTACCTTAGTCCTCAAGGAGACATCTTTGCTTTTGAACACTTTAAAGAGGTCTTTTGCAGCAGATTTGCCTAATACATCATTGATTTGTTGATTCCTGCTTCCATGGGCATTGATTATGGATCCAAGCAAATGAAATCCTTGACAACTTCAATATTTTCTCCATTTATCTTCCTCTGGAAAGTTTTATTCTCCTCAAATAGCAAGGAATTAACTGGATAACCTTGAAGTCATCCATGAGTAGTTTATTAGATTGTCATCATAATATTTTGGAGATGACACTTTCAGATGCTTGGGTAATCTAGAATGGTCTATAATTAGTGAAGTGGCAATTTTTACAAATAATGTGATTGAAATTTTGCAAAGGTTTCTTCCCTTAAAATGGGATTCCTTAAAATTAAGAAATTATTTATATTGAGTCTACAGTCATAGTCTTATTTAGTAATGTTTCATACACCAAAGACAAAAGTAATAGTTATTATTCTTCCAACATCATATTTTTATATAAAGTTCTAAACCCCAAACTCAGCCAAGTTTGAAAAACATAAGATTTGCATGTTAAAACTGTGTTATGGCAATCATGTCCTCAATCTCCAAGGATTGTTCTGAGAACTGAATTTGAGGCAATGGATATGAGAGCATACAGAACAGTACTGAGAAAGAGTAAGCATTTAGCAAATCTTTGTGGCCTTTCTTCTAGCTACATCCCTGGCCCTCCTTTATTCAAGGATTTATATTCTAACAAAACATATATAATTATATATATAATCATATTTTCACTTTTTAAGAGATTATTTTTGATGAAAGCAGAAAATCCACAACACTAGAACTAACATATTTTCAACTGAAATAAGTATGTGTATGCTGTATACTTTGGCTAATTACCACTATTCAAAACAGCTACTGAATTCTGTTCACACATGAATTTATATTATTTATTGTGCAACACATAACAATTACAATAAAAATACACACTGATTTTTGCATCAGGTAGAAACCAAAGGTGAATTTTAAGTCAGAGTTTTAAATTAGATTCAAAATCACTCTTAATCGGGGTTTCAAACCTCGGCACTATTGACACTTGGAACCAGAAAATCTTTGTTGTGATCGGGGGTAGGGCATGGGAGGCTATCTTGCACATTGTAAGATGTTTACCAGAATTCTTGACTGCTATCCAGAAGGCTGGCGGTTCAAACCCACCAGCCACTCCTCGGAAGGAAGGTTGGGCAATCCTACTTCCGTAGTGATACTGCCTCGGAAACCCAAGGAGGGGTCGCTATGAGTCGGGGCCGACTCGATGGCACATAACAACAACAACAACAACAATCCACTAGATAGATGCCAGTGACAACCAAAAATGTCTCCAAACATTGCCAAATGTCCCTCAGAGAAAAATCGCTCCTGATAGAGAAACACTGCTGTAAATAAATATTTTGTGTATAAGAAATCAAAAATACTATTATTAAATAAGTTCAAAGCAATTTAATAACCCTCACATGTGTCTAGAGAATAAGAAAACAGTTCTGATATACACAAGCAGAACTGTTAGACATCAATCTTAGTGAAGTGAGCTCTACTTTTTTATTTCTGGAAATCAACTAAAGCAATGATTCAACCTCATGCATTTATTCAACACACATTTAACATGCCTTTGAGGTATAAAGAGCTCCTATGGAAGAGACAACCATGTAAACAAATAATTATAGCACAGTGTATTAAGTGCTGTAATACACATAGGGACTACCTAACTCTTCCCAGGGGAATCAATAAGAGCTCAGAGAGGAAGAATTTCTTGAGCTGAATCTTGACAGACCAGCAATAGTTTCGGTTTTAGTACAGAAGATGGAGAAAGAGATTCCAGTGAGAATGAAAAGCTTGAACAAAGACTTGAGACAGCATGGCCTAATCTCGGACTGGCAAAATGTTCACTGTGGAGAGACTGTGAGGAAAAGTGGCCAGAGCAGAGGTTGTCCAGGTTGGCTGGGGTCAGAATGCAAAGTCCAACATGCCATTTGGATTCTGCTCCCAGGGCAAAGGGGAGTCAATATCATTGTTATCTGCAAAGTCACAATCTTCCTTTGGTCACATGCCTGACTTTTTAAAAAGTGATCAGAGAGAAAGAAAATCAAGTTCTTTAAGGAATACTGTATTATGGAGAAAAAACTAAGTATACTATGCTAATAGAAAAATATCTAAAATCACCAACTGGTATTTAATATAGTGGCTGATTGTGTAGTCTAGTTTTACCACCACCACCATTTACTGTTGAGTTGATTCCAACGCATGGTGACCCCATATGCTTCAGAGTACAACTGTGCTCCATAGGGCTTTCATGGCTGTGGTCTCTCAGAAGCAGGTCACCAGGTCTTTCTTCCACAGTGCCTCTGGGTGGATTCCAACCACCAACTTTTTGATAAGTAGCTTCTTTTGCACCATCCAGGGACTCCCTTAGACTAGCTTGTTAGGAGCCATCAAGTCAATTTCAACTCATAATGACCTCCATGTGACAGAGTAGAACTGCCCCAAAGGATTTTCTAGACTGCAGTATTTATAAGAGAGATTCAGGTCTTTCGCTCACAGGGTGGGTCTGAACTGCCCACTTTCTGGTTAGCAGCTGAGTATTTAACTGTTGTACTATAATTCAACACCAATTTCAACCCCCTTCTGGCTTGCCTAGCTATACAATCTTAAGCTAGAAAAATGGAAACTCCATTTCCTAGACTTCCTCACAACTTGGGTTGCCATATATTCTAGACTCAGCCAAGCTATGCATCTCTAGGAGACTTTAGCCAGCTCAAAGATAGGGGTAGTTTTCTGGAGTGGAGAAGCAGTGGCTTCTGCTGAAACAGTTCTAAGTAGGGTTGTGCATTTCTGTGGACCACATGGTCCCTAACTTGGTCCTCTAGTTCTCCCTAGTATTCTGTTAGCTTCTGGATACCTTTGAATAAACTCTTCATTACAATGGATTCTGCTGCCAACAAAAGATCTCTGACCAAAACAACATCACAGAAAAGTATACCATGAATTTGATCTTAGATTAGATAAACTGAAACCAAAATTAAAAAAAAAAAAAATGTGAGAAAAAAATATTTATCATAAATAAAGATCTGGGTAGTATACCTACATAAGCTCCTACATAAAGAGTATCTCTACTCCCACAGGAGCTCTGGTAGCATAGTGCCTAAGACACTTGACTGCTAACCAGAAGGCTAGCGGTTCAAACCCACCAGCCACTCCTTGGAAGGAAGGTTGGGCAATCTACTCCCGTAGTGATACTGCCTGTGAAACCCAAGGAGGGGTCGCTATCAGTCGAGTCCAACTTGACGGCACATAACAACAACAACAACTACCCCCACAACTTCTACCCTATTCAAGAACATCAACTCCACTTGTCTCTCAGCTTCCACATGACTGGCTCTCAGCCAGGGGTGATGATCCCTAAAGGGGCATTTGGCCATGTCTGGGATATTTTTGTTTGCCCTAACTGGGGAAAGAGGGTGCTACTGGCATCTAGTGGTCAGATAAGGATGCTGCTAAACATAGTACAGTGCACAATCCCCCACTCCCAACAAAGAATTATCTGGCCCCAAAGGTCAACTGTTGAGAAACCCTGCCCCAGAGAAGCAGTGTGCCTAGCCCTGATTCCATACTTTCTAACGGAGAGTGTATAGCTTTTTCTAAAATACACATCGGATCATGACCCTTCCCAGATTGAAAGGCTACAGTAGCACCCTAAAATCAAAGAAACAAACCAGTTGCTGCTGCATTAATTCCAACTCATGGCTACCCCATGGGAGCTCCGGTGGCATAGTGCCTAAGACATTTGACCACTAACCAGAAGGCTGGCAGTTCAAACTCACCAGCCACTTCTCAGAAGGAAGTTTGGGCAATCTACTTCCGTAGTGATATCACCTTGGAAACCCAAGGAGGGGTTGATATGAATCAGATCTGACTCGACAGCAGTGCATCACGGCTACCCCATATGTTTCAGAGCAGAATTATGCTCCAGAGGGTATTCACAGCCATAACCTTTCAGAAGCAGATCACCAGGCCTTTCTACCATGGTGAGTGGGTTGAAAACCACCAACCATTTGTTAGTAGTCCATCACTTAACTGTTTATGCCATCTAGAAACTCTTGGGTGGCACCCTACTGCCCTTAAAGTAAAAATTCCTTAAGATGACACAACTTCCCACTCCAGGAACACTCACAGCTCACATTCTATACCCCAGCTATATTGAATGTCCTCAAAAGAGTAACCTCCCTTACTCTAGCAAGGTGTCTCCCTATCTGGCCAAGTCTCACTCATCTTTCAGGTCATTCCCTACAGGAAGATTCCTTTCACTCCTAAGTTTTGGTTAGGTGTCTCTGCTATGTGTTGCCATAATGCCTTCCATTTTCTTTATGATAGTGTTTTTCCCCTGAACTATACTTGTCAACAGGAGCTCTTGTGGCTTAGTGCCTATGACATCTGACTGCTAACCAGAAGACTGCCGGTTCAAACCCACCAGCCACTCCTTGGAAGGAAGATTGGGCAATCTACTTTCATAGAAATACTGCCTCAGAAACCCAAGGAGGAGTCACTGTGAGTCAATTGACTTGACAGCAGTGAGTCTGGGTTATTTTTTATTTTTTATTTTTTTGGATACTGGTCAACTTACTTAATGCATTTCCCACTGGATAACTAAATTACAGTAAGGACCGAGAAGGCAGTGGTGCTTCAGTGGGAGATTTCTTGCCTTCCATGAGGACACCAGGGTTCAATTCCTGGCCAATGCATCTCAAGCACAGTCACTATCCATCAGTCAGTGGAGGCTTGCATGGTGCCATGATGTTGAAGAGGTTTCAGCAGAGCTTCTAGACTAAGAAAGACTAGGAAGAAAGACCTGGTGGTCTACTTCCCAAAATCAGTCAATGAAAACCTTGTGGACGGTAATGGTCCCATTCCATTGTACATGAGGTCATCATGAATTGGGGGTCGACCAGACAGCAGCTCACAACAACAACATAAGGGTTGAGACTAGGTTTACTTTAACCAGTGTTAAAGTGCTAGTGTCAAGTATTTTGCTCACTTAATATGTTAAGTTTGTTACTCCACAGTACAAGCTTTTAAAAAAAAGCACAATTAAGAGGCATAAATAGAGATATGGTATGTGAGAAATACAGAGTAAAAGCCAGCTCTGATCAGATCCATGACAGACTAGATAAAGAACTATAAACAACTACAACTAGCCCACCTGTGTCTGTCAGAAAACCAAACGGATCTCCAAAAGAGTCAAACGGTCACAGGGGACATCAAGCTCAATTGGCATAGCATACCACACAAAAACACTCTTCCACATCCTACTTTGGTGAGTAGCAACTGGGATCTTAAAAGCTTGCAAGCAGCCATCTAGATGCAACGATGGGTCTCTCCTCATCCAGAGCACAGAAGAATGAAGAAAACCAAACACACATGGAAACAATTAGTCCAAGCGACTGGCACACCATGCAATCCTCAGCCTATACAACTATGAAACCAGAAGAACTAGATGATGCCCGGCTACTACTGTCAACCACTCGGAGGGAGATCTATGTAGGAGATCCTGGATAGAGTAGAAGAACCATGTGGAAGAAAACTCAAAATCATTAAAAAAAAAAAGGGGACCAGATTTGCTGATCTGATAGAGCCTGATGCAACCACTGAGACTATGGCCCCGAGCTGCCCTTCAGGTCTGGAATTGAACCAACTCCTGTGGCTTCCATCCAAACAAGAGAGGCATCTGAGCTGAACACTTACAATAGGTAGATACACTCCTTGGAGATGGAGAGGTCAATCATGGAAGAACAGAAGGACTTGTATGTACAGGGAGACAGCTCGGGGGGGCAGGAATGCATGGGAGGGAGAACACAGGGAAGAGGTAACCATGGGGAAGAAGCGGGAGGTGAGCTGGTGCATTGTGGGAAATTGCAGTCAATGTCATGAGACAAAGTGTACATGAGCTGCTGTATGGAAAGTGAATTTGCTCTGTAAACTTTCACCCAAAGCACAATAAAAATTAAAAAAATAATAAAAGAGTGGAATGGAAGACATATGATGACTGAAGACTGAGGGAAGGTTATTCAGCACAAAAGAATGAAGGCTGGGGCAATTTAGTGATAGCCTTAATTAAATAAAACACAATTTATAAAAAGGTATATTTACATAGAGTATGATAGCCTGGTATCCATCTGAGAACTGACTAGGAAGAAAAATCTAAAACCCACTGCCATTGAGTTGATTCCAACTCATAGTGACTATATAGGACAGAGCAGAACTGTCCCTACGGTTTCTTTCCAAAGGTTTCTTCTTCCATCTTTATGGAAGAAGACTGCCTCATGTTTTTCCAGCTGAGTGGCTGGTCAGTTTGAACCACCAATCTTTTGGTTAGCAGCCTAATGCTTTAACCACAGAGCCACCAGAGCTCCTTACAGCTAGGAAGAAAGAGGCTTAAATTAAAGCATGAAGAATTTATTCAACAAAGACAGCTTTTTAAAATAAATACTGGTAAACACCAGAGTATTTTGCTGATTAATGTTGTAGCTTATCTTTCCATTAATTTATGGAATAAACATTTAATGAGCACCTTATATGCTCCAGGCACATCTATTATAACAGTGTGGTAAATGGCCTTGAAGTTTACACAGATATTATGACAACACAAAAGATGAAGAGAGGGCTTCTAATTAAGGTTGAATAGGAATCCCTCTCAGAAAATGCCTCCAAGCATGACACATCAACTGAGTCTGAAGCAGGCATCTGAGTGTATACTTATAAGGATGAGAAAGTAGAGGTGTGGTGACTTTATGGTCATGTGAAGCAAAACAGGGAGCAAAGGCAAATGGCCTCCAAATGGCTAATAGCTTAGTATCACAGGAACAATGAGTGTGGGAATGTGGCAGGTGAGCTGGAAAAAGAAAATGGATAAACCAATGCAGGCATTCAGCTGCTAACCAGAAAGTCAGCAGGTCAAACCCAGCAGCTGCTCTGCAGAAGGAAGATGGGATAATCTACTTTTGTAAAGATTTACAGCCTAGGAAAACCAATGGGGATCACAATGTGCAGGAATCGATTCAACAGCAGTGAGTTTGGATTTTTTTGGTTTAAAGAGTTTAAAGGAGCCCTGGTGGTGCAGTGGTTAAAGCCCTTAGCTGCTAGCCCAAAGATCAGTGGTTTGAACCCACCAGTACTCTAAAGGAGAAAGATGTGACAGTCTGCTTACATAAAGATTACGGCTTGGGAACTCAATGGGGCAGCTTTATTCTGCTCTATAGTATGAGTCAGGTCCGACTCGACGGCACATAACAACAACAACAACATAGTATAACACACTATGAGCTGGAATTGCCTCAACAGCAATGGGTCTGTTTTTTTGTTTTTTTTTTTTAAAGGAATTTAAAATATAACCAAGGACAGCAGGGATTCATTAAAAAGGTGTTAAGCAAAGGAAAGTCAAAATTAGTGACAGTAAAAGTCACACTGCAACAGTAATTAGTGGTTTTGGGAAAGACAGCATTAGAGAGAGAAATAATAGTGAAGAGATTATTTTAATACTGTAGGTGAGAGATGGAAAGCTTGAGCAGGGAGATTGAGAGAAAAATTGAAAGAAGCAAGCAAGTTGGAAAGATGTTTACAGGTATGCCAACAGAATTTGGATGGCCCACTGGGTTGGAGGAAGTAAAAGAAAGATATTTTTTTTAAATAGTGGAAGTTTCTGATTTGGATACTTGAATGAAAGCCAGAAAAAAAAAAAAAAGTTTTTATTTAAAAAAAAAACCTGAGGTTTTTTTTTTGTGTATGATGAGTTTGATGTGCTTACATAGACAGGTGGGCAACTAGACAAGTTGGTCTGAAGCTTAGGAGAGACATCTAACCTGGAGAAAAAGATCTAAGAAAACAACAGTTAACAAGGAATGATATGGATAGAAGGAAAAATTTATTGAGTGAAAGGGGAAGAGAAGTAAAGATAGAACATGGAGAAAAAAAGGACACTTAAGGATCATGTAGAAAAAGGTGGCTGTTTAGAAAGAGATGTCCAGGAAGCAAGCAAAAAATAACAACAAAAGGATAACATCACTGAAATCAAAGGAGAAGAGAATTTTAGAAAAAAAAAAAAAAGACTAGAAAAGAGTATTAAATATAAAAGAGAACAGGATACCATCTACTGCTTTTGGTAATAGGCCACTGATCTCCACAGTGAGTGAAGTGGCAGGGTGGGTGTTGGTGTAAGTTGTAGACGGAAAACTATACTGAGCTACAGAGCGAAGGAAAGGCAAGGAGTATAGTCTCTAGTGGGATGAGTACTTTTTAAGAAGATGCCTGTAAGAAAAAGAAAGAAGAGTAAATAATACAGAGTATAATACTCAGGTATGTCCTAGAGGTTGTTCTATATTTGATTTCATTGAGGAAACTGGCTCCACTACATGGCAGCTATGTGACCTTGGGTAAGTCATATTATACCAGATATAATAATATAGTTTCTTAGATGCAAAACAGGACTAATAATCTATGGCAGGGTGTTTGATAAGGATTAAATAAGATAACATATGTAAAGCTTTTAGGACCAGTTTTGGTATCTGGTAAGCACTAAAAAGAATAATTTGTAATTATACGTTAATGTTGAAGGGGAATGAACCATCGAATAGCAAGAAACTGAAGGACGATATTTGTGGTTACTACAAGATCCAGAAAGGCAAGACTGTAAATGTCATGTGGACAATTATTTCTGGACAAGAGGAAAGATGCCTAATCTAGAGATCTTTAAAATTTGGAGGAGAACTAAATCATAAAGGTGACTTCCCACAGGAAACTGACACTCAGAGCATCATTTGCACCAAAACAACTGTGGTTGCTAATATCAAGCCTCCCTGCTGGGCTTTGTTCACCCCTTACTGACTTTGCACGTTCTATACATGCTATGCAGCACAGACTGCGATCCAGATATCTAAGTTAGTCCTAGTCAGCCCCAATATTGCTAAATAATGATTTCAAAGCAAAACCATGTTTTTCTTTCTTTACTATTATTGAGAATAATCTTTAGTGTGCAAATTTAACAATATTTTTCTGTTATCAAAATCTTTTGTATAATATTATTACCAAACCACTTTAGCTTTTGTGATACATACATACAATGGAATACTAGTTAGCCAGTAGGAGAAATGAAGTCTTGATATGTGATACATGCTACAATATGGATGGAATTTGAAGAAATGATGCTGAGTGAAATAAGTCAATCACAAAACAACAAAAATTGTATAAAAAGTATTATGGAAAAAGAAAAGAGAAAGTAAACGTATAGAGACCAAAGAGTATCAGTGGTTCCTAGGGGCAAGTGGGAAGGGGTAAGGGGAGAATACTGCTTATGGAGTACTAAGTTTCAGTTTATGATGATGGAAAAATTGAATTGACTAAGAGTAGGGTTGCATAGTCAATTATTGTAAGTGCTATTAATAAGTTGCACACCTGTAAAGAGTTGTATCAGCAAAAGTTGTTGGCTAAATACATTTATAACAATGACTGAAAAGAAGTAGCTGCTGAAGGCTGTTTATGTACAACCAAACAGGTCATGTGCAGTTGGTTCCTTGGTTTGGAGGTTTAGGGTCATGAGTTCAAAGGACATCCAAAATAACTGGCCTAATAACATGTTTAGTGTTTCTGTTCTACCTCCTAGTCCAATGCGCAGTGCCCAGTCTTAAAAGCTTACAAGTGGCTATCCAAGGCACCTTGGTCTCTATTTGCCTAGAGCCACAGAGGAAGGAGAGTCAGGAATAGGAGAAGGATATGGAATGTGTGGCTAATTGCCTCTACGAACAACTCCTGCCACCTTTGCCATGAAACCAGAAGAACTGGATGGTGCTTTGCTAGCATTATTACTGAACATTTTGATCAAAGAGTCTATAGAAGAATCCTGATCAAAGGTGAGAAACACAAAACACAAATTCTTATGGAATCCAGGTTTTCTGGAGCCATGGAGGCTAGATAAACCCTGAAATACTGTCCTGAGATAATCTTTAAACCTTAAACCAAAAATATCCCCTAAAGTCTTCTAAAAACCAAAGAACAGTTTAGCTTAACTAGTAAAGAATGTCTGCCTTGAGCATTATGCTCTTTGAAGAACTATCTATAATGGGATAAATTGACAAGAACTGGAAAGATTAGACAGAAAGCTTAGAGTGCAGTGAGTTTATGTTAATGGGGGAGGAACACCTAGACATAGGACAGTGCAAACGGTTGCACAACTCAAAGAATGTAATCAATGCCATTGAATTGTACATGTAAAAACTGTTGAATTGGTATATTTTTTGCTGTGTATATTCTCAACAAAAACAAAATAAAAAAGAAGAGAAAAAGCCCCACTTCAGTGTGTGCTCTCTCTCTATATATATACATTTTAATTCATTTTTATTGAATGTTTACAATAACTTCATGATGTTAATTAACAGCAAACACACATACATCAGTTAAAGCAGAACACTCAGGAAAATTTCTCTGCTTTAATCTATATTTGAAAACCAAACATGTTTTATTCCATGTAGCAAATGAACTGTTGATGTAGGCTTCTTTTATAAGAGCCTTTTCAAATGATTCTGTAATATGAAGCCATTACATCATATAATGACCATTCAAAGCTCTCGAAGTTCTTTTTCAGGACATCTTAGGTCTCAGAGCCTTAGGAGCTCTGGTACCGTAATGCCTAAGGCATCTGACTGCTAACCAGAAGGCTGACAGTTCAAACCCACCAACCACTCCTCAGAAGGAAGACTGGGCAATCTACTTCTGTAGTGATACCACCTCAGAAACCCAAGGAGGGGTCACTATGAGTCAGGTCCGACTCGATGGCTTAGAAGTCAATAATCACATGCAAGTCAAAATAATGCACTTTACCTGGTGGAGAAGGTGCGTGTGATGGGTCACCATAGTGCCCATAATGAGGTGGGGAAAGGCCTATTCCAGGTTGTGACTGAGAATAGGGGGGTGTAGCCACATAACCTTGTTGACTCATTATGAAAATATCATTCCAAAGGACAATCCCACGAAAGAATCCTGAAACAGAAAAAAAAAAAGTGAACAAGAAGGTATAAGCCAATGCTATTTAAAAATATAAACAATTAATCAGTATTTATGATGGTTTGAGAAGAGGTACAATTATCAGGTACCTTAGACATCTACATATCATACAACATAATAAATCATATAGTTATCCCTTAAAAAAGTTATATGGAACTTGGTCAATCACTTCAATAGTCCTGGGCCAATTCTTAGACATGAAACCTGGATAACAAATGCCAATCACTTCTTCATTGGAAGCTGAGTGTTTCATAGATAGTGTCTCTCATAATGTTCCTACTATTTTGTGCTTTGGTGCCCATGCCCCCATTCGAGCACACAACTCACCACTGACAATAATCTTATGTCATTGAATTGACTGACCAGCAAAATCACCAATAGTCTGTAATCAGACTATTTTTGTCATTTGTTGTTTTTTTTAGTACTCTCCTAGTCAGTCATCTTAATCAAGCAGTTAGGACATGGAGAAATCAATAGTCCAACAAACATAACAGAACATTGAAATGTTAATATGGACTTATTTTATGAGCCATAATTTGACCAAGCCAGGTGGCAGCCTACAACCATTTGAAAGCTGTCAGTGCTTTCTCAGTATCTCAATATGTCAGAATTCCTTTCCTATTTAAATGACATCACACCTCTAAGAACATATGCACCTGTACTTAAGAAACTTAACAAAAAAAGTACGGCGTTGTAGGTGCACAGCCACACATATACACTTGCAAATTACAACAGACTCATCTTGATTCTACTCAGAATCTAAACATCAATTTGCTTTAATTTTTCATTTTTCCAAGTTTTCAAAAAAACAAGAGACATTTCATAAGATGGACCATTTTAGACAGACAGAAAGATATTGAGACAGAAAAAGCCTGACCCTGCCAAGAGAAGTAGGTTCTCCTCCCAAATCTGTCAATACTTGTGTGACCTAGAATGAGCTGAAGAACCTCTCCAGACCTCAGTTCCCTCTTTTATAAAATGAAGCCTCAAAGAGCCTTTCTAGATATAAAACTCTGATCTACAATTTCTCTCCGGTTTCTTTACCTAGCACAGAAATACTCTTCCTTTTGTTATTGTATGATGCTGCCTTTTATGATAAGAGATTGGTGATACCTGCTAAAATTTAGAATAGGTTTACAGTCAGAAAATGGCATTCAAAATTTAAAGCCTAAAATTCTTCATCTGTTTTTGTTTTCTAATCAAACTAGAGTCCAAAATTAAAGTGGTTAAGTAAAAAGATTATACGATCCCTTTCTTCTCTCGGAAGGGGAGACCTCTAAGGAGGGGTAGGCAAAGAACTGTTGGCTTTGTTACTGACACTTTTTCCCTCCTCCCTCCCACTTAGCAGAGACATACGTGGCAGCCTGAGCTTTGGTCAAGCTCATCCTACCAGGCACATTTAGGAAGTCGGCACTAACACACCTACGCAGCAGCCTGTTGCTGAGTGACAGAAATGAAAGGCAGGGATGTTCACTCCAAAGAACAGGAAGCAGCCAGATCCCTTTTTACAGTTCTGAGAGAATTTGCTTCCTCACTCAATCCAGTTTGCCACGTCAAACTTCCTCACAGAGTGCACCAAGTATCAGAAACCTGACTCAGCTTCCAGCGGCGACATGGCAGAAAGCCACTTGGCAGAAGGCCTAGGGTGGAAATCTGGGGAGCTCCAATCCTATAATGACCCCCAGTCCACTGTCATTTGACAACTCTAGCCAAGGTGCAACTCTCACCCAGTCCAAGTTCGAATTTGGCCAAATCCATTCCACTCTCAGGATGTGCCAATGCTTAAAGATACAGTTGCCATTTTTACTATGACTATTTCAAACATCCCCTTCCTCCAAGAAGGAGGAAATTAAGTTGATACGAAGAGAAAACCGCTGTCAGTGACAGCGGGATACTGTGACTACTGAGGATCCTAACCAGTCAGTTCCCGCATCCCTAAACACAAAGGTGGTGGCGGGGGCAAGACCCCCTCCCCGCCTTAAAAAAAATAATAAATAAATAAATAACCCACAACTGTCCACGCCCACCTTTCCCCTCCAATTATTAAACTGCATGAACACCCTAAAGGAGCAAGGTATGAGTTCCTCCACGCTCTGCCCCAGCCACAGGTGAGCATCCAGCCTCTCGCCACCCCGCAACTGGGCCCAACACTGCACTCCAGCTGTCCCGGGGGTGAGAGCTGTCCCGCCAGGAAGCAGCCAGGCAAGGCTTTACCTGGACTCGTTGCCTCACGCCACTGACTTCCGAGTGCCTGCAGCTCTGCTCCTGAGCCGGTGGCCCCCGGTGACTCAGCTCCCGCTAAGGCCGCTGCTCTCGCTGCGCCTTTCCCCCGGCCCAATATACTCACAGCCTCGTTTCACGCACCGAGTTGCAGCTGGGCTGGGAACTGCCACGTCAAACACTCCCGGCTGCGCGCCCCCGGCGCCCGAGCTTGGACCGGCGGCCGCGCTCCCGCTGGCGCACGCGCGCAGGCACCCTCCGCGGAGGGCGGGGCGAGGCGACCAAGCTGGTCCGTGTTGGTCACGCGTTGGCTTTTTCTTGTCTTTTTTTTTTTTTCCCCCTTCACCAAGTCAAAGACTTTAAGGTTATCTCTAAATCAAAGCAACATTTTCACCGTGAAGCGTCTTAGGAGAAGGGAGAGGCACGTACTGAGGCTTCATTCATTTCTTTCATTCAACAGGTTGCAGGTTCAACCATTCCATCATTGCACATTACTTCAATAACTATGATATCCCGGGTACTGCACTGCCGATATAGACAAGAAAATGCACTATCCAGGACCTGAGGAGTTGTACACGTAGTGATGACATACTTTTGTAATGTACTACAGAGGAAGGAATGGCCCAAGGCAGCCTGGCAACTTGTAAAATAGGGAAGGAGAAAGAATGTCATGATTGAAAAATACGGGAAGAGGTGTTTTCACTGAAGCTAGGGTTGCTAGGTTTCCATTTAGTCCTTCGAATTATGACTACATATTTGTTGTCTATGAAGTAGGATAGGTGATCCCACTCTAAAACAGAGATCTTCACCTATGGTATTTTCAGTTGCTTCATATGCATGCAGAAGCTAAACAATGAATACAGAAGACAAAAGAAGAATTAAAACCTTTGAATTATGGTGTTGGCAAAGAATATTGAGTATACTATGGACTGCCAGAATAAATCTATCTTGGAAGAAGTACAGCCAGAATGCTCCTTAAAAGCAAGGGTGGTGAGACTTTGTCTCACAAAATTTGGACATATTTTCAGGAGGGACGTCTTGGAGAAGGACATCATGCTTGGTAAAGTAGAGGGCCAGCGACAAAAGAGGAAGACCCTCAAGGAGCAAGCCTCAACAATGGGCTCAAACACACCAGTGACTCTGAGAATGGGTCGGGACCAGGCAGTGTTTTGTTCTGTTGTACATAGTTTCACTATCAATTAACACCTAACAACAACAACTACATGTGTATAAGTACCCAAGGTTCAGCTCACTGTACCTGAGAAATAGATGAGAAAAAAGGCAACTATTTGGAACCTGGAACTTGACCTCTCCATCTTGCCCTAAAATCAGGACCATCTAAGCTGGTTTCCAACTATC
>NW_006921919.1:2158686-2162299 GCF_000298275.1 Orycteropus afer afer
TTCAATCTTCCTATCCACGAGCATGGGATGTTCTTCCATTTATGTTTTTCTCTTACGGTTTTTTGAAGTAATTTTTTATAGTTTTCTTTGTACAGGTCTTTCTGAGATGCTACATGAGTTTTGCAGGTATTTTATGTTGTTCTAGGAGTGGTGAAAATTTAAGGTATGACATTCTTCCTTCATCGAGTTTCAACACTGATCAGATTTGAGAATGCACATTGAAAAAGTTGTTTTAAAATACTTTCTTAGGTTCTCAATGATGAAAATGTTTCATGGTATTTAGAAAGTGTTATCCTGTGTTTGAAGCAGTATAGCTTGTTGTTGTTGTTGTTGTTGTTGTTATTTGCTGTCAAGTCGGCCCTGACTATAGCATGTAAGAGCAATAAAAAATATGTTATATTACAACTCTGTATTTTGTTAGATCACAATATAGGAGAGAGTAAGTCAGTTAGAAATAGGAACATCATGTTGGCCTGGTTGATTTGTGATCGCTATGTTGTTGTGGTGGTGGTGGTTAGGTGCCATCAAGTTGGCTCTGACTCATAGTGATTCTGTGTACAACAGAACGAAACACTGCCTGGTCCTGTGCCATCCTCACAATCATTACCATGATTGAGTCCATGATCACAGCCACTAAATCAGTCCATCTCATTGATGGTCTTCCCCTTTTTTGTTGACCCATCTGTCTTACCAAGCATGATATCCTTCTCCAGGGACTGATCTCTACTGACCACATGACTAATGTATGAAAGAAGGAGTCTGGCCATCCTTGCTTCTAAGAAGCAATCCAGCTGTACTTCCTCAAAGACAGATTTGTTCATTATTTTAGCAGTTCATGATACATTCAGTATTCTTTGCCAGCACCACAATTCAAAGGCATCAACTGTTCCTCAGTCTTCCTAATTCATTGTCCAGCTGTTACATGCATATGAGGCTATTGAAAATAACATTGCTGGGGTTAGGTGAACCGTAGTCTTCAAAATGATATCTTTGCTCTTGAACTCTTTAAAGAGCTCTTTTGCAGCTGATTTGCCCAATGCAGTATGTTGTTTGATTTCTTGACTGCCACTTGGTGTTGATTGTGGATCTGAATAAAGTAAAATTTTTGACAACCTCAAACTTTTCTCCATTTATCATGATGTTGCTTATTGGTCTAGCTGTGAGGACTTTTATTTTCTTTTATGTTCAGATGTAATCCATACTGATGACAGTAGCCTTTAATCTTCTTAAGTGCTTCAAGCCATCTGCATTTTCAGCAAGCAAGGCTGTCATCTGCATATTGCAAGTGGTTAATGAGTCTTCCTCCAATCTTCTGCCACATTCTTCTTCAGATTGTCTAGCCTCTCAGAGTATTTGCTCAGCAAACAGATGAACAAATATGGTGAAAGGATATAACCTTGATGCATACCCTTCCTGATTTTAAACTGTGAAGTATCCCCTTGTTCTGTTCAAATGATAGTCTCTTGGTCTATGTACAGGTTCCTCATGAGCATAATTGAGTGCTCTGGAATTCATGTTCTTTGCAATGTTGTCCATAATTTGTTATGATCCATTCTGTCAAATGCCTTTGCATAGTCAATAAAACACAGATAAACATCTTTTTGGTATGATTTGCTTTCAGCCAAGATCCATCTGACATCAGCAATTATATCCCTCATTCCATGCCCTCTTCTGAATCTGGCTTGAACCTTTGTCAGTTCCCTGTCAATATACTGCTGCAATTACTTATTAATTATTTTCAGCAAAATTTTACTTGAGTGTGATATTAATGATATGGTTCAAAAATTTCCACACTGTCTTGGATCACCTTTCTTTGAAATGGGCACAAATAAGGATCTCTTCCAGTTAATTGGCCAGGTAGATGTTTTCCAAATTTTTTGGCATAAATGAGCGAGTGCCTCTTTAACATGTTAAAGAGGTCTTTTGCAGCAGATTTGCCTAGTGCAATACATCATTTCATTTCTTGACTGCTGCTTCCATGGGCATTGATTGTGGATCCAAGTAAAACCAAATCCTTGATGACTTGATTATCGGCTCAGTTGTGAGGATTTTTTTTTCTTATTGTATATCAATTATACCTCAATAAAACTATTCAAATAATGCAGGTGCTATGACTAAATTATAATACTAGCAAATGAATTTAATAATTATTTCATAAAATATCCTTTAGATGTTTTAATTCCAAAGAATATGTCAATATATTTGAAGCTTCATTCTTTGAACAATGGAATTTTCATGTGAAAGTATTCATTAAAATTGGTCATCCAATGTGAAGTAAAAAACAAAAATGTAAACATATTTATAAAATTATTTTGCTACTGATACACTCAAGTGTCACTTAATGTCCATGATATATTCTATGAAATAGAATGTTATGTGATTTGGACATTGTATACAGGTGGTCCCTAGATTACAAGCGAGCTCCATTCTTAAGTCTAAATTTGTACATAAGTCGATAAGTTGGTTATGGTTTATATCTAACATTAATTAGTCAAATGCTTGCCATAGAATATAGCATATAGTGTACCTTTCCATGCATCAAAAACATTAAAGAAACATTTCCAGATACACTAAAACATTTTAAACATAGTAATGCAGTAATAATTATAATAAAGTTTTGCTGCACTTTGCAAAGTAGTACCCATCTGTTATTATGAACCATTGCACGTACCTTGAATTTTTAATATAATATAATATACAGAAGTTGGGACCACCAATTATATATGCAGACATTATATGAAGGGATGATATGTGGTCCATGATTACATTCATATAACATTTTATCTAAAATTATAGCATAACAATTAAGAAAAGAAATAAACTGTTCAATGAATTACCTTCAGGTAAACTAAAAGTGTTCTTTCATTTCCTAAGAATATTTCTCTATTCCAAATTGGAGTCTAAATCCTTATTCAAGCTTAGTGAAGATGTATGCATCTTATTTCACCTCCAAACACCTCTAGATAATTAAATATTTAAGGAATTAATATTAATATTAATTTAGTAATAAAAACTAAATATGAGTGCACTTTATTTTAAAAGCCAAGAAACCAATAAAGCAATTGGAGCTTGCAAGACAAACTTAATTTGTTTACTTAAGATAAAAGCTTTGGCTTTTGCTTTCTTGGAATTACATTGTCCTAGAACATCATTTATGATGCTCCTTAGCTGGCTCCTTTTTGATATCCCCTTTAAATGTTAGGTCCCTAGGGCTGCATTTTCATTCTTCATAAGCCAATGACTCCCAGCTCTTGACATACCATTCAATATCTCCTAGCTCTGTACATCTAGCTTCTTTGACTGATGTACTCAGTTTCCCAAATATTCCAACATGAACTTAATATATCAAATATTACAGTCAGAACTTCTCATTCAAGCTGATATATGCCTTATGATCAGGTGTTCTTGACTAGACTTCTCTTCATACTTGACTTCCCAGTTTGTACTCAGTGTTGTTGTTATGTGCCATCGAGTCAGACCCAACTCATATAGACCCCTCCTTCAGTTTCCAAGGCGATATCACTACAGAAGTAGATTGCCCAACCTTCCTTCCGAGGAGTGGCTGGTGGGTTTGAACCGCCAGCCTTTTGGTTAGCAGTCAAGTGCCTTAGGA
>NW_006921919.1:2162529-2165235 GCF_000298275.1 Orycteropus afer afer
ATAACAAACTCTCCTCCCCTCCCATCCCTGTGACTACACCCTCCCGGTGCCCTGCTTAAGTATGCACTCCTGTCTTTCCAGCTTTCCCTCTAAGTGAATGCTATCCCTCTGGTGCCCCATGGCAGATTGCTCTGAGGGGTGTATCTCCCTAGATTAGGTGGGTGCATCACCCTGGCATAGGTGTTCTGCATGTAGGTTTTTCTACCATTAGGTTGATAGCCAATCCATGGGAGTAAATCCAATCCTAGTTCCAAAGGGTAAACTGGGGCCATAGTCTTGGGGGTTCCACCAGACTCTATTCGACCAAAATTCTGGTCATTTTTGTGTTTTTGAATTTTACTGCACACTTTTCCTCCCACTCTATCCAGGATCTCCAGGTTTGATCCTTTTCTGAGTGGTTGCCATTGGTAGCCAGGCACCATCTCGTTCTTCTGGTCTTGGGGTCTGTCATATCCTTGGACTAATTGTTATCAGATGCCTTTGATGTTCTTCACTCCTCTTTGCTTCAGATGAGAGTAGACCAATAGTTGCATCATACATGGCTGCTGGAAAGCATTTAAGACCCCAGTCGCTACTCACTAAAATAGTAGAACAAGATTTTTATATACTATGTTGTGCCAATTGAGCTTGGTATCCTCTGACACTATGGTTCCGAGTCAGCAGGCCCAGTGATTCTCTCTCTCAATGTGTATGCATGGTTGTCTCTGAGAGATTACTCCAACTCTGTCTTCTGTTGCTTCTGTAATGTATGTGACTAATTTTGTAGAACAGGTGCATACGTAAGATTATCTTCAGCTAAATCTATCTTTTGTCTAGGGTATATTCCTGTTCGCCAACCCCCACCTGATTTTCTCACTTGTCTATACATTTATCCTTAACCTGGTGTTTGATGTTAGTGGTAATGCAGTATTGTGTATATATTATTATTTGCATCTGAAGTCTATGTCTTATGTGCATGTTTCAGTGTCCTTCCTTTCCCCAATGTCATCATGCTGGCCACAGACTCTTTCCATGCTCAATATTGTATTTTGTTGAATTTGTTTTCTTATTGTCTTGACACAGTGGCTGCGGCGATAGGCTCAAATATAGGAAGGATCACGGAGCTGGCATGGGACCAGTGTTTTGTTGTGCTGTGCATAGGGTCGCTATGAGTCAGAAATGACTACACGGCACCAAACAACAACGACAACATGTCAATTATACCTCAATAAAACTATTAAAATAATACAGGTGCTATGACTAAATTCTAATACTAGCAAGTGAATTTAACAATTATTTCATAAATTATCCTTTGTTAGGTGCTGTCAAATTTCTCCAACTCATAACGAACAAAACACTGCATGGTCCTGTGCCATCTCCACAATCCCTGCTATGCCTGAGCCTATCATTGTAGCCACCGTCAACCTATCTTGTTGAGGGTCTTCCACTCTTTCGTTGACCCTCCACTTTACTAAACATGATATTCTTCTCCAAATTATCCTTTGTTGTTGCATTGTTGTTATGTGCCATTGAGTCAGACCTGACTCACAGCAACCCCTCCTTGGGTTTCCAAGGTGGTATCACTACGGAAGTAGATTGCCCAACCTTCCTTCTGAGAAGTAGCTGGTGGGTTTGAACCTCCAGCCTTCTGGTTAGCAGCCAGATACCTTAGGAAGATTAAGGTGCATAGTACCTAAGGCACTTGACTGCTAACCAGAAGGCTAGTGGTTCAAACCCACCAGCTACTTGTCAGAAGGAAGGTTGGGCAATCTACTTCCCTAGTGATATCCCCTTGGAAACCCAAGGAGGGGTCGCTATGAGTCGGATCCAACTCCACAGCACATAACAACAACAACAGCATATTTTTCTACTTTCTAGGCATGCCATATTTTTCATATACTAAATATCTATGTAAAATGGGACTTTTTAATGAAATCTCTAATCTATTTATTAATCTAATTTTCTGTTCCAATGGTAAGACCAAACTGGCTTTTGATAAAAGTAACTTCATATTAAGGTTTTTGTGGTGGATTGAATTGTAGCTCCAAAAATTTGTATCAACTTGGCTGGACCATGATTCTCAGTGGTCTGACAGTTACATAATGATGTAGGCATACTCTTGGTGTGACCTGATATGATCAGCCAATCAGATATTAGGAGATTAATGTGGAATGCAACATCTTTACTCAGGTCACAGTTCTGATCTGATGTAAGGGAAGTTTTGCTGGGGTATGGCCTACATCACCTTTTATCTTAAGAGATAAAAGTGAGCTGAGAAATAGGGACCTCAATATTACCAAAAAAGAAGAGCCAGGAGCACGTTCTTCGGACCCAGGGTCCCTGCACTAAGAACCTCCAAGACCCAGGAGAAGATCAATGCCAAATGACATGGAAATCTGTGTCCACAGATATTGAAAGGAGACAAGGACCTTCCCCCAAAGAGAGAAAGCTTTCCTTAGAATAAGTGCCTTGAATTTGGACTTCTAATCTACTAAATGTGAGAAAATAAATTTCTGCTTGTTAAAGTCATCCACTTGTGGCATTTCTGTTATAGGAGTACTAGATAACTGTTGCTGTTGTTATGTGCCGTCAAGTCGGACCCGACTCATAACGACCCCTCCTTGGCTTTCTGAGGCAGTATCACTACAGAAGTAGATTGCCCCATCTTCCTTCTGAGGAGTGGCTGGTGAGTTTGAACTGCCAGCCTTCTGGTTAGCAGTCAAGTGC
>NW_006921919.1:2165335-2168553 GCF_000298275.1 Orycteropus afer afer
TGTAGTAAACTGTGGTCAATGTCATGAGACAAAGTATATGTGAACTGCTGTATGGAAAGTGAATTTGCTCTGTAAATCTTCACCCAAATCACAATTTAAAAAAAAAAAAAAAAAGATCTATGTTTGAAAGATATATAGCACAGCAAATGGTTTCACAGCTAAGTTTCATTTAATTTATAAAGAACCAAAACCAAAACAAACCAAACTCACTGCTGTCTAGTCAGGTCTGACACATAGCAACCCCTCCTTGGGTTTCCGAGGCAGTATCACTACAGAAGTAGATTGCTCAACCTTCCTTTCGGGGTGTGCTGGTGGGTTTGAACTGCCAGCCTTCTGGTTAGCAGTCATGCGCCAGAGGCACTATGCTACCAGAGCTTCTGTGACTTGGACAAACTTTATTCCCAGGACCTAAAAATTCTTCCTAAACAGCCAAATGATAGATCTATAAAGTGAATAGTCGTATCAGGAGGATATGCTCCCTCATTTCAGCAATCAAGCATATGACATTAAGAGGAGAGCATTTGCCCAGGAATAGAGCTGTTGTTGTTGTTGTTATGTGACATCAAGTCAGACCTGACTCATAGGACCCCTCCTTGGGTTTCCAAGGCAATATTACTATAGAAGTAGATTGCCCCATCTTCCTTCTGAGGAGTGGCTGGTGAGTTTGAACTGCCAGCCTTCTGGTTAGCAGTCAAGTGCCTTAGCCACTATGCTACCAGAGCTTCTGATAAAGCATCCTTGCCTCCAAACTATCCCTCCATCACTTTTCTTTTTAATAGGTTTCTCATTATTCTATGAAATTTATCCTTTTATATGTACCTTAAAACCCCTTCATATAATTCTAAAACTGCCCAATAGAATTCTAACAAAAAATTGTCATGAGATTTAGAATTCTGCTTTGTAAGTTAAACAGGAAAAAGATTCCTCCTATTGCCTGAAACAATTGAAAAACTTGACAGAATATAGGAAGTATTAGTCCTCAAGGCATTGCACATCAGGCAATGAAGCACAGTGATTCCTGGCAAGTCGGGAAGCAGAGCAGGTCAGCCCTAAGATTGTTCCATTTGAGGCCTATGATTGTCCCAGTTTACTACCTGGAGAAAGTTTCTGGTAGTGCTACAGGAAGGGAGGAACCTGACATGGCCTACCGTTTGTTCTAAACTGAAGAGATTCAGGTGTGGGTTAAGACAGTTGGAACTCAGCAGAGTATCATAAAAGAGAGAGCTCTACAGAAAGAAAACTCTAAGGATCTGCAAAAGGTGCTCCTGTAGTATTCAAATGAATACTGATCATTGCATGTATGTGAGGGCATTACCTGACGCCAGGAAAGAACCCCCTGATAGGATTAGATGGAACAATTCTCAGAGCTTACAAGAAGAGTGGTTTTTTACCCTAGCCAGAGTGGAAATTATCATATTCTACAAGGCATTCGGTAATATACTCAGAAGGGCCTTGCCTGATATTGGAGAAAATTAACTCTAGACTAAATGCCAAACTGCTCCCACCTAACCAAGATTAAAATCAAGACCTAAAGCAGCAAACTGTTTGCAAATAATTCAACCATGCCCTAGAACAAATCTCAATAATACCCACAGGAATACAGAAATACTCATCACCCAGCAGAGTAAAATGAATAATGTCTGGGATCTAAATCCAATATTTTCAAGTATGCAAATAATCGGAAACACACAATGCAAAATGAGGATAAAAGTCAATCAAATAAAATTGATCCAGAAATGGCATAGATGATAGAATTAGTGGACTAGGACGTGAACATTGCTACTGTTACAGAATTTCCTATGTTCAAGAAGTTAGAGGAAAGAATAAGCATGTTAAGTAGAGGCACGGAAGGATGTGTATGTGTGTGTGTGTGTGTACATATATATAGAGAGAAGTGCAGCTGGAATGCACCTTGGAAGAAAGAATAATCAGACCTCGTCTCACCTACTTGGTCAAAAGGGACCATTACCTGAAGAATGATACCATGATACCATGCTAGGTAAAGTAGAGAGTCAGAGAAAAAGAGGAAGGCCCTCAACAAGATGGAGTGACTCAATGGCTACAATGATGTGCTCAGATATAGCAAGGATTGTGAGACTGGCACAGGACCAGGCAATGTTTCCTTTTGTTGTACAAAGGGTTGCTGTGAGTCAGAGCCAACTCATGGCACCTAACGACAACAACATATATATATCTGGTGGCGCAGTGCCTAACACATTTGACTGCTAACCAGAACGTTGATGATTCTAAACCCACAAGCTGTTCAACGGAAGGAAGATGGGGCAATCTACTTCTGTAAAGATTTATCTCCTTGGAAACCTGTAAGTCAGAATTGACTCCAAATGAAACATAGAGAGATAGGACTGTAAACCATGAACTAATCACTAGTGCACTGAGGGATGATTTCAAACAGCCTGATGGTGCAGTGGTTAAAGCATTTGACTGCTAACCAAAAGGTCTGTGGTTCAAACTCAGCCTCTCCATAGGAGAAAAATGAAGGAGGCTGCTTCCATAAATTTTATAGCCTTAGGGACCCTATGGGTGGTTTTACTCTATCCTATAGAGTTATTATGATTTGGAATTGACTCAATGGCAGTAGGTTTAGTTTGTTTGGTTTAGTATATCTGTAGGAGTCCCTGGGTGGTGCCAATGGTTACTGTGTTTGACTACTAATGAAAAGGTTGGAGGATGGAGTTCACCCAGGTGTCCCTCAAAAAAAAAAAGGTCTGGCAATCTATTTCTGTAAAATCACCCCTTGAAAACAGTAGAAGTATAACAGTTCTACTGTTATACTTATGAGGTCTCCATGAGTCAGAGCTGACTCAATGGCAACTGGGTCTTTGTTTCATTTTTTAGTATACATGTGATTGGAGTTTTTGGGAAGGGGTAATATAAAAATACTTGAAAATACAATGACCAATAATTTCTAAATTTGATGAAAACTATAAACACAATGATCCAAGAGTTTCAACAAACCCTGAGCTTAAGAAACATGAAGAAATTACACCAAGGTCCATTTCAACCAAATTGCTTATAACCAGTGCCAGTGATAAAGATGATTTTTTTTCTTTTTTTACTAAGATCTTTCTAATTAGTCAATCTGACCTTGTCACGTATCTTCTTCTTCTTCTTTTTAAATTGTGATTTGGGTGAAAGTTTACAGAGCAAATTCACTTTCCATACAGCAGTTCACATACACTTTCTCTCATGACATTGAC
>NW_006921919.1:2169343-2173457 GCF_000298275.1 Orycteropus afer afer
GCCATTGTCTGCCAACCCTATACATGGTCTTGGGTACACACCCCACTGCACAGATATACCTAATAGTTCTTAAAATCAGTCAAAAAGAAAAGATACATCCAGTACCAAATAATGGAGATAATAATCAAAGATTTCTTGTTGGAAATTATGTAAACAAGAGACATCTTTAAAGTAATGAAAAGAAAACAAAGCCTGCCAAATCAGAATTCTTTACCCAATGAAAACACTTTTCAAAAATGAAGACAAAATAAAGACTTCTAGACACTTAAAACCAGAAAGAATGCATCACCAACACAGCTGCAATACAAAGAAATACTAAATGAAGGCCTTCAACCAGAAGGAAAATAATACCAGATAGAAATTTTTATCTACACAAAGGAATGAAATGTCCCATAAATTGTAACTACATGGACAAAGATTGCTTTTTTATTATTTAAGTTTACTTAAAAGATAATCAACTGCCGCTCTGCAAAAGGCATTAAAAAAAAGCAGCTCACTGCCATCAAGTCCATTTCGACTCATAGTGACCCTACAGGACAGGGAAGAACTGCTTCATGGGATTTCCAAGGCTATAAATCTTTATGGAAGCAGACTGCCTCATCTTTCTCCTGCAGAGAAGCTAGTGGGGTTTAACCACTGACCTTCTGGTTAGCAGCTGAATGCTTTACCCACTGTGCCACCAGAGTTCCTTAATTGGATCTAAAAAAACAGACAGAGATTGGGAAAAAATATTTGCAAAAATGTATCTGATAAAGGACATACAACCAAAACATACAAAGAATTCTTAAAACTCAACAATAAAAAGTGAACAATTAAAAAAAATGGGCAACATATCTGAACAAATACTTCACCAAAGAAGATATACAGATGGAAAATAAGCATGTGAAACAACATGTCATCAGGGAATTGCAAATTAAAACAACAAATGAGATACTACTGAAATCTATTCCAAAGGCTAAAATTCTAAAACCTCACACCACCATGTTGACAAGAATGTGGAGCAGCAAAAACTCATTAATTCCTGGTGGGAATGGAAATTAGTAGAGCCACTTTGGAAGATAGGTTGGCAATTTTTTTCCAAAACTAGACACAGGCTTACCATTTGACTCCACAATCATTCTCTTACATATTTATTCAAATGAATTGAAAACTTATGTCCATACAAAAATCTTCATACAAATGTTTGTAATAGTTTGTGATTTCCAAAAGCTAGAAGCAACGAGAATGTTCTTCAAAAGACGAATGAATAAACTAGCTGTGGTACATCTATACAATAGAATATCATTCAGTAATAAAAAGAAATGAGCTATCAAGCAGAAAAAGACATAGGACCCTTAAATGTGTATTGCTCACTGAAGAAAGCCAATAAAGGCTACATACTATGATTTTAACTATATGACATTCTGGAAAAGGCAAGAGTAAAAACATCAGTGGTTAACCTGAGTTGGGGGTAGGGAAGGTGGAAGGTGGAAGGGATGAATAGGTGAAAGAGCAGTGAAATTTTTCACTGATATTTTGAGTGATATTATAATAGTGGACACATGACATTATGCATTTGTCAAAATATATAGGTGGATACAATCCATAGAATGAACTCTAATGTAAACTTTGGACTCTGAGTAATAATGTATTAATATTGGTTCACCAAGTGTAAGAAATGTACCACACTAATACAAGATGTTAATAATTGAAAACTGTGAGGGAAAAAGAGAAGGTAAGTGGAAACTCTATCAGCTCATTTTTTTATACTCCTAAAACTGCTCTATAAAATAAAGTCTATCAATTTAAAAAAAAAAAAATCAACTACTTAAAGCAGAAATGATAACAATGTGAAAAACCAAAACAGGAGAAAAATGGATAAATAGAATTTTATTAAAATAAAGAACTTGCGTTCTTCAAAAGACAAGTCACAGACTGGGCCAACATATTTGCAAATCACATATCTTATAAATCACTTATATTCTGAATACATATGTTGCTATTTTTCTAAGCTACTGTTGAGTCAGCTCTGACTCATAGCAATCCTATGTACAACAGAATAAAACACCGCCCCATCCTGTGCCAGCCTCACAATCATTGCTGTACCTGAGCCCATCATTGCAGCCACTGTGTCAATCCATCTTGTTGGGGACCTTCCACTTTTTTGTTGACCCTTCACTTTACCAAGCATGATATCCTTCTCCAGGGAATGGTCCCTTCTGGAGACATGATCAAAGTAGGCGAGATGAGATCTAGCCATTTTCATTTCCAAGGAACATTCTGGCTGTACTTTTTCCAGGACAAATTTGTTAGTTCTTCTGACAGTCCATACTACTTTCAGTATTCTTCACCAATACCACAACTCAAAAGCATCAACTCTTCTTCAGTCTTCTTTATTCATTGTCCAGCTCTCACATGCTTATGAGGTGATTGAAAATACCATGTCTGTAACTTACAAGAACAGTAAGTATGGAGATGGTTGGAGCAGTGGACTGTGAGCTACTATGACAGGACCAACAGCCTAACTATTTCCAAGTGATGTTGGGACCTGAGAATTGGCCTAAAGATCAGCCATGGTTGCCAAGGGCTGCAGGGATGACTTCTGCTGGTGGCCTATGACTAGCAAGGGAAACAGCAAAGAGAGAGACAACCTGAGCTGTGGACTCTTGGCTGTCCAGAGGGTGCAGCCTTTTTTATTGTTTCCAACTGGCAGCCATTCTGGATATTTAAAGTGACTGAGGGGGCAGTAATTTTGATTGTTTACTAGTGGTAGCCATTTTGGATATTTAAAATGACAACATTCTCATTTGGATTCCAGGGACCTAAGAATAGGCTCCATCTGCCAAGGACGGCAGGGACATATGAGAGGCAGACAACAGAAAAGGAGACAGGTGGGAGTGTATAAGTGCTGCCAACTAGGGAATAGAGGAGCACAGCACAGTAGCCTGCTTATGTAGATAACATACAAACAAAACAAAGAAAACAAAAATCATGGGCAAGTCACTTCAACATACAATCACCAATTAAATATAAACATAAAAACATCACAGTGTCTCAGAGACAACAGAGCATCACAGTCTGCACAAAGAAGCAAGGTAAAGCAGGAGAAATAAGGGACCAGGATATAGTACCCAAACACATCCCTGAGGAAGATGCAGCATTGGAACTCCCTGATAAGGTATTTAAAAGAATTATATTTAGGTACCTTCAACAGATTGAGAGATAGAGCAAGGAAAACACTGACAAAATTGAGGAAAACACAGAGAAAACCCTGGAACAATTTCAAAAGACAATACAAGAACAAAAATAACAAAATAGATGAAAAATTAGAAATGATACAAAATCTACAGATAGAAATCCAAAAGATTAATACTAAATTTTCAGAAATAGATAACACACTGAACAGACAAAGGAGTAGAATTGAATTAATGGAAGACAGAATTAGTGAGATTGAAGGCAAATACCTGAATACTTGTTCGGAAAGGGATCAGTTAGAAAAAAAGATCAAAACAAAATGAAGAAAGCCTAAGGTTCATGTGGGATACCATCAAAAGGAATAATCTATGCAATCAGAATTCCAAAATAGGAAGAGACAAATAAACCCACAGAAAAAAATTGTTGAAGATTTGTTGGAAGAGAATTTTCCTGGTACGATGAAAGATAAGAATATATCCATTCAAGAAATCCAACAAACCCCAAACAGGATAGAACCCAAAAGAAAATCACTATGAAATATCATCATCAAACTCACCAAAACCAAAGACAAAGAAAGAATCCTGAAACCAGCACAGGAAAAATGAAAAATTATCTACAAGTGGCAACCAATAAGCCTAAGCTCAGATTTCATGGCAGAAACCTTGCAGAAAAGAAGGCAATTGGGTGGTATATATAAAACCCTGAAAGAGAAAAATTTGCACTCAAGAATTATATACCTAGCAAAATTGTTTCTGAAATATGATGGGGAAATTAGGACATTTCTGGATAAACAGAAATTAAGGGAATTTGTTAAAACCAGGCCAACCTTACTTAAGATGTTAAGGGAGTTCTTTGGACAGAGAATCAACAGTACCAAACAACAACTGACCATTAACGCACATGATGACATAAACCAGAAACCAACCCAGTTACAAGTATC
>NW_006921919.1:2174047-2174597 GCF_000298275.1 Orycteropus afer afer
AAAAAAACTATCAGAGAGGTGCAAATCAAAACAACAATGAAATACCATCTTGCCCCTGCACTAACAGCAAAGTTCAACAAGACAGAAAATAACAAGAGCTAGACAGGATGTGGAGAGATTGGGACTTTCATGCACTGCTGGTCAGATTGTAAAATGATACAACCACTGTGGGAAACAGTATGGCAATTCCTTAAAAAGCTGGAATTAGAAATACCATTTGACCCAGCAATCCCATTACTAGGTATATATCCTAAAGTGAGAGCCAGGACAAGAACAGATATATACATACTCATGTTCATTGCAGTACTATTTACAATAGCAAAAAGTTGGAAACAACCTAATGCATATCAAGAGAAGAATGGCTAACCAAACTACGGTACATATGCACAATGGAATCCTATGTAACACTAAAGCATAATGTAGAATCTGTAAAACACCACATAACATGAATGAACTTGGAGGACATTATGCTGAGTGAAATAAGTCTATCACAGAAGGACAAATATAGCATTAGTTCATTATTGTAAAAAGTCAAGGAAAAGTTTATATA
>NW_006921919.1:2188053-2201259 GCF_000298275.1 Orycteropus afer afer
GTGGTGCCACATCAGCAAATGGAGGTCTCGAAAGCTTTACCTTATCCATATGAGTAAGGCTGGGTTTACTCAGATGATGCAACTCTTTCCCAGTCCTATTTTGAGAGCCTTCTAACATAACCGAACTATTCATATAGTTGTGCGGTAATGTAGCAAAGTGTTTCTTTGCTATTCATAAGGTTTTCCCTGGACAGTTCTTTGAGAAGTGGACAGCCTCTTCCTCTTCCTTAGTCTGTCTCAGTCTATAAGCTGGGCTGATACCTTTGCACTGGGTTAGAAACACCAGTGGCTCAGTTTCAAAACTCACATCAACTTGTCACCATGGTAGGACAAACCAACAGACAAGTTTGCCTCCCTGTTGGAAACCTCTCATACCACCCTTACCTGGGTCCTTGCGGCTGACTTCTCCTCTGTCCAGATTCCTAGACCTTTTAATCCCCTTTCTTTTGCTCTCCCGCCCTGCTGCTTTTGGCGTGCCTGAGTTTCTCTCCTCACCTGGATCCCTGCAGCTGACTGCTCCTCTCTCTGGGTTCCTGGCCTTTAATCCCCTTTTTCCTGCTCTCCCTCACTGCTGCTTTGGGCATGCCTGAGTTCCTCGCCTCACCTGGATCCCTGCGGCTGACTGCATAATGAGCTTAAGCTTAAGAGGATGTCACAGGACCGGATAGTGTTGTATATAGGTTAGCTACCCATCAGCCACTCCTTGGAAGGAAGGTTGGGCAATCTATTTCTGTAGTGATGCTGCCTCGGCAACCCAAGGAGGGGTCGCTATGAGTTAGGGCTGACTCGATGGCGCATAACAACAAAAACAACGTAAGTTAGAAACAACTCGATGACACCTAACAATATAACAACAACACATATTGTAGTGAATATTTCTGCCTGGTGTGTTTAGAATGTTGTTTGGTAAAGGTAGCAGTTGTGACAAATACAGATGCACCTGTTCTGATGTGCTCTCCTATAGTATTGATCTTACGTGTTGCTCTAAAGCCCATTCTAACTCACAATGACCCTATTGAAAAAAAATAATAATAATCTCACAGCTGTTAAGTCAGATGCGACTTGTAGTGACCCCTCCTTGGGTTTCCGAGGCGGTATCTCTAAGGAAGTAGATTGCCCAATCTTCCTTCTGAGGAGTGGCTGGTGGGTTTGAACCACCAGCCTTCTGGTTAGCAGTCAAATGCCTTAAACACTACACCACCAGAGCTAAAACTACACTTCCCATCACTTGCATTGAGATTCTGGGTATGATTTAAGTTGCACAAACTGGATGTGTTCAGCTGGTAACAAAAATATATGGAACTCTGGCAGAAACTATGTCAGAAGCATCTGATCTTTCATTGGCTTTGCTATTTTTAACCCTGGTCACTTGTAACAAGTAGTATAATTTGCTACTAATGTGATGCTTTTTGGATTTTCTTTGTCACAAAGGAAGCAATTCATTTGTCAAAGGGGACAATTTCAATATTTCATAAGCTGATTTTGTCCTTCTCTGCTTTTTTACAGTTTAGGCAAGCCCCTATCAGGTAATACTATGTCATTATGACTCTCTATTTAACATCACCTAAATTCCATCAAATAATAACACACCAGATTGGAAGAAGCCTTACAGGTAATTTTAGTACAATACTTTCATTCCTTAGATGGAAAGCTGAGGTTCAGATAGTCAAGGTCATTTGTTGTTGTTGTTGTTATGTGCCGTCGAGTCAAACCCGACTCATAGCGACCCCTCCTTGGGTTTCCGAGGCAGTATCACTACAGAAGTAGGATTGCCCAACCTTCCTTCCGAGGAGTGGCTGGTGGGTTTGAACCGCCAGCCGTCTGGTTAGCAGGCAAGTGTCAAGGTCATAGTACACAGATATTAGAACAGCAGGGACAGAGACATAGATCTCTTAATCTGTACTCCCCGGCTTCTTGATGATTCCAAACTTGTTCTGTATTATCTACGCTCTAGTTTCATTAAAAAGTCCTTTTTAAGAGTTAAGCAAACTTTAAATTATAACTACATTTCAGCAGCATATTTTGAAGCAAACTAAATTAAAACTAAAAGAAAACGTAAATTCCTAAAGCATATATATACACACTAAATTGCATCGTGCATGGATGCATATACACACCCACACCCAAACACAAACCATGAAGGGAAGGAAGAAGAAGAGAGGCGAGAGAAAGCAGGAAGGGGAAGGAAGGGAGGTGAAGGGAGAGGAAAAAGAAAGTGTTACCTTTTCATCTGTGGCTTATGTTAACCTGACACTATGCACAGTCCCTGACTGCCTGGAAATTTGGCTCTCAGTTTCTGCCTTTCTTGGCTCTACACTTTCATCCTTCTGTGACTTTGATCTCTGTTTCCAACTAATTCATGGGAAGGTGAAAATCTGCTGTTATAGTATGATGCTTTAACAGCCAATTCTGCCTCTACGTCGCAGCTCTAAGATTTCATTTTTACATAAAGAAGGCATAAAGGGTATCTGAGTGAGAAGTAGAAGGTAGAAAACCAAAATCTTCCCCTCATATGGGATAATTTTACCAATATACTCCCTTAGAGTACAAGACAGAGTACAATGGACTCAAAACATACCTATCATCATGATAATGGCACAGAACTGGGCATTTATTCTGTTACAAATAAAATCCAAACCAAACACCCTGCCATTGAGTCAATTCTGACTCATAGTGACCCATAAGGTTTCCAAGGATGTAAATCTTTATGGAAACAGACTGCCTTATCATTTTTCTGCAGAGTTGCTGGTAGGTTTGAACCGCCGACCTTTTGGTTAGCAGCTGAATGCCTTAGCCATGGCACCTCCAGAGTTACAAATAAGGTCATCATGAAGCAGAACAAACACGCAACAGCAAATAATAATAACTCTCTCAGAGAGGTGGTACAGCCTTCCCTTCCTGTTCTCAGATTCAGAGCTACCTGTTGTATTAAATGTATTACTCATATCTATTGCTTTACTGTTCAAATCATATCTTCTAACCATTTGTTTATCTTGATAAACTGACCATACAGCTTACAATAAAACAGAGTATTTAAACAGAAAAATAAATGGAAACAATGTCGCTTATCGGAGATCTCACCACATACAACTTCTGCTTTAGTAAGTCTTGATGATTCTCATTTTCAACATTAATGCCTTCAACTTCTTCCTGATATGCTCTCCCCCAATGCTGACTTCTTTCTCAGGTGGATTTCATATCTCTTTGTTTCTTTTCTCTTACTATCTTTTCTAATACTTAATTCTTAATAGCCTTGCCTACTTTATTTATTCTTTGCCTATCTTTTTTTTTTTTTTTTTTTTTTTAAGTCATCTTCCTACTTTAATGCATGTGGTGCTTAGGAAACTTATACTGTAAAACACATCATGATCTACTAAAAATCTCATGGCACTGAATTCCCCAAGTAGCAAATTGATGCTTCCCCTGACTTTATGGTTATTATTTCTGTTCTTAGCATGAAGGTGATAGATCCTAAAGTCTATACCCATGTTAAATGTGTGACCTATCATTTCTGTAACTGAGATAAAGTCTTCTTGATATAATCATGTATAAAACTGTTAAAATTTTACATCTTCTAAGTAAATTGTATATCTAATTTTGCTTAAATTGAAATGATGGAGTGAAAGAGCTGAAAGGAAGATACTAAAGGGCAGCTCTAGAAGACAAAGTAACGTATTATAATGAAATTTGCAAAGGCCTGGAGTTAGAAAACCAACAGGGAAGAACACACTCAGCATTTTTCAAACTGAAAAACCAGGAAAAATTCAAGCCTTGAGTTGCAGTAATGAAGGATTCTGTGGGTAAAATAGTGAAAGATGCAAGAACTATCAAAGGAAGATGGGAAGAAGATACAGAGCCACTGTACCAAAAAATCAACATTTAACCATTTCAGGAGGTAGCATATGGTGGTATTAAGGAAGAAGTCCAAGCTGCACTTCAGTTGGCAAAAAAAAAAAAAAAAAAACCTCTCCAGGAATGGGTGGAATACCCACTGAGATCTTTCAACAAGGAGATGCAGTGCTGGAAGCCTTCACTCATTCAAGCCAAGAAATCTGGAAGACAAATATCTAGCCAACCCACTGGAATAGATGCATATTTACTTGTTTCAAAGAAAGGTGATCCAACAGAATGTGGAAATTACCAAACATTATCATTAATATCACACACACACACAAGTTAAATTTTGATGAGGACAATTCAAAAGTGGTTGCAGTAGTATATTGACAGGAAACTGTCAGAAATTCCAACTAGACTCAGAAGAGGATGTGGAATGAGAGATATCATAGCTAATGTCAGATGAATCTTGGCTAAAAGCAGAGAACACCAGAAAGATGTTTACCTGTGTTTATGACTATGCAAAGACATTTGACTCAGTGGATCATAACAAATTATAGATATCATTGGGAAGAATGGGAATTTCAAAACACTTAATAGTGCTCATGAGGAAACAACATAGACCAAGAGACAGTCATTCAAACAGAACAAGGGGATATTATACCACATGGTTTAAAAGAAAAAAAGTGTGCATCAAGGTTATATCCTTTCACCATATTTATTTAATCTGTATGCTAAGCATTTGAGAAACTTTTTTTTTTTTTTTTTTTGAGAATTCTGAGAAGCTGTCCTATATGAAGAAAAACATAGGATAGGAGGAAGACTCATTAAAAACCTGAAATATGCAGATGACACAACCTTACTTGCTGAAAGTGAAGAAGACTTGAAGCACATACTGATGAAGATCGAAGATTACAAGCTTCAGTGTGGATTACATCTCAGAATAAAGAAAACAAAAATCCTCACAACTAGACCAATAAACAGCATCATGATAAATGGAGAAAAAGTTAAAGTTGTCAAGGATTTCACTTTACTTGGATGCACAATTAACATCCTTGGGGGCAGCAGTCAAGAAGTCAGACAAAGCATGGCATTGGGAAAATCTGCTGCAAAAAGACCTCTTTCTTAAAGAGCAAACATGTCACTTTGAAGACTAAGGTGGGTCAGACTCAAGCCATGGTATTTTCAATAGCAATGTACACACGTGAAAGTTCAACAATGAATAAGTAAGACCAAAGAAGAGTTGATGCATTTGAATTATAGTGTTGGCAAAGAATATTGATTATACTATGGACTCTCAGAAGAATGAGTAAATAGGTCTCAGAAGAAGTACAACCAGAATGCTCTTTAGGATCAAGAATGATCAGACTTCATCTCTAGTACTTAGTTTATGTTATCAGGAGGGACCAGTCCTCAGAGAAGAATATAATTCTTGGTAAAGTAGAGGCTCAGCAAAAAAGAGGAAGCCTCTCAACAAGATGGATTGACACGGTGGCTGCAACAGTGGGCACAGGCATGGAAATGATTGTGGGGCTGGTGCAGGATCAGGTAGTGCTTTATTTTGTTATCCATGGGGACCCTATGAGTCAGATCTGATTACACAGCACCTAACAGCAACAAAAGTACTTAAACAAGTTATTTGTAGCTCTGTGTTCAGGTATTATCTATTGACATGGTCTCTAAGCACTCTATTAAGAATGTTGTATGAGTATTATGCCTTAAGACAAGTAACTTAAACACAATGAGGACTTAAGAATGATAACAACATCCTTTTGGTACCACTTATTATAAATCTTTTCTTTAACACATTCTTTTCATAGATTTTTCTAATAGTATTAGAATTGGAAAATTCCTAATGAAGTTCTAAGATTTAAATCATATGAAATGTTAGGTGTAGATGAGTCATTAACTGAAGAGACTATATAGAACTAAATATGTTCCATTTTTTCAAAGTGACTTCATAACTAACTTTCCAAGTTCCTGTATTTTTCACAGAAAACTGCAAGGGTTCACTGATTATGGAGACTTAAGCACAATATTGAAACAAGTCTCTGACCAGCTTATCTGTAACACTGGTATCACTTGATTTCAATGGATGGCAGATACAGCGATGATGTTGCTGTTTAAGAATTTTAATCCATTTTAAAATGAGCTGTGAATGATAAGCTATGTTAAAATGAAAGACAAGAAATTTGGCTCTGCGTAGGTTTTTTTTTTTTTTAAAAAACCAACTCACTCAAAACATTGTCTCTCCTATAATGTAAAAGAATGTTAAATCTATCAAAAATTAAATTTCCATAATATTCAAGGAATTCAACATGAAATCTTTTGTGAAATAAGTTTTTAAATACACTTGGATGCTGGATGTGTATTTTATAAACCTTAATTCTTCACTTGGGAGCTCTGGTAGCATAATGCCTAAGGCACTTGACTGCTAACCAGCAGCCTGGTGGTTCAAATCCACCAGCCACTCCTTGGGAGGAAGGTTGGGAAATCTACTTCCGTAGTGACACTGCCTTGGCAACCCAAGGAGGGGTTACTATGAGTCGAGTCTGACTCGAGGGCACATAACAACAACAACAGAGAATTAGAAAAATGTCTATTTTGCTTTCTACTTTACACAATATTGGCATATTCAAAATGCTTCATACAGTAACACTCTGGCCATAGAAAATGGAAATTAATTAGTTTCAGGAACAGATTTGAAATACAAATAATCACTTTCAAAATGTTACTGTTGAAAGAGGAAGCTGAAAACGTTGTTTAACCCAATAAAACCCATAAAGGTGCTTTCAACTCTTACCAGTATGTAGACAGACAGGCTCTTAGAAGAAATGGATCTGAGAAGAATTATGCAAGGTGATGTGGTGTTTTTTGTTAAGGAAGCAGGGAAGGGTGTTTCTGGAATAGAAAGCAACCTAAACAAAAGCAGGGAAATGTGAAGCAACCTGGAGACACTGAGGAAGTGTGACCTCTTTGTTTAGGCAAAAGCAAAAGAAGTATATTTTTCCTGGGTTGAAAAGGAATCTTTCCAAGCAATAAGGATGAATAAGTAGTCAAAGGTCAGCTAATATTTAATGTTTCACTGAGGTGTTAGGCCACCACCTGTCTGTCAATTTTTATACTCTGGTGGCCTGTGTGTTACCGTGATGCTATAAGCTATGCCACCAGTATTTCAAATACCAGCAGGATCATCCACAGTGGATAGATTTCAGTGAAGCTTCCAGACTAAGACAGTGTGGGAAGGAAGGTCAGGCAATCTACAGGTAGTCACTGACTTACAATATATTCAAATTACGATGAACTGCACTTACGACCCTCCATGTCTTTATTTATGTAAACTATGTATTTTTTTTTCTTTTATGCATGTCTGTCTGTATAAACTATATCTGTAAGTTTATATGTAATATTTCCAACCCCCAAGGATAAACAAAGATAGGATTTATAATGATACTGAGAGTAAAAGGCAACAATAATGAAAACTAGAGGGTTAAAAAAAGAGAGGTATTTGTCTTAAGTCAGAATCGACTTGCAACAGAGTTGTAGGAAAGAAATCTCGCCATAAGTCGGGTACTACATGTCTAAAAATTAGCCATTGAAAACCTTATATATCATAAAAGAACATTGGAAAACTCACTGGCTTTGGACACGTCATCAGGAAGGACAAATTGCTAGAGGAGTACACCATGCTTGCTGAAATAGAGGGTGAGGGAGATGCTTAGTGAGAGGGACTGGCACAATAGCTGCAACAATGGGCTCAAATATGCTGGCAGTTGTGAGACTGATGCAGGTCTGGACATTTTGTCCTGTTGTACATAAGGTTGCTATGAGTCCGAAATGACTCAGTGACATTTAACAACAAGAAGAGGTTAGGGATTCTTTATTTCATTGTATTAAATATTAAAATATATATTCACCACTGTCAACTTGGATCCTACTCAGAGTAACCCCTCCTTGGTTTTCCGAAGCCAAATTTCTATGTAAGTAAATTGGCCAATCTTTCTTCTGAGGAGTGGCTGGTGGGTTTGAACTGCCAGTCTTCTGTTTAGCAGTCAAATGCCTTAGGCACCACGCCACCAGAGTGCCCATTAAAATATATACAACATAAAATTTGCCATTTCAACAATTTCTAAGTGCATTGATCTCACTCACAATATTGTGTAACCATCACTGTTACTTGTTTCTACAACTTTTTTTTTTAATCACTCCAAATAGAAAACCTGTACTCATTAAGCAACTTTCTATCCATCCTCCTTACAGCCCATGGTAATCATTAATCTAATTTCCCCCATAAGCATTTCTCTGTTATATAAGGAGCTCTGGTGTCACAGTGGTTAAGCACTCAGCCGCTAAGAGAAAGCTTGGTTGTTCAAACCCAGCAGCTACTCTGTTGGAGAAAGATGTGGCAGTCTGCTTCCATAAGGACTTGATGTTTCTACTTAACACAATATTGGGGATTATAACTTGGATGTTTCATAAAAATTGGATCATTCAATAGCTGGCTTATTTTACTTAGCATGTTGTTTTCAAGGTTCCTTCCTGTCATAGCATGTATCAGAACTTCATTTCCCTTTATGGTTGACTAACATTCCACTTTATGTATATGCCACATTGTGTTTATCAATTCAAATGTCGATAGATGTTTGGGTTGTTTTCATCTTTTGGCTAGTTTGAATAATGTTCTAATGAACATTGGTGTACACATATCTGTTTGAGTCCCTGCTTTCAGATCTTTTTAGTATATGCCCAGAAGAATTCAAAGGGCTTTAAATCAGGAAAACAAAGAATTATATTTATTGTTTGTGTATTATTGGCTTTGGCAGCAATATGGAAAATGAGATGGAGGGCTGTAACACTAGTGGCAGAAAGGACAATTAGGAAAATATCACAGCTGTAAAGGAAAAACAAGGAAAACTGATGATGGAGGTGTCAGGGTTGTATTCTTTTACCATACTTAGTCAATCTGTATGCTGAGAAAATAATCTGAGAAGTGAACTAAATGAAAAAGAATGTGACATCAAAGTTGAAGGAAGACTCATTATCAACCTGCGATATATGCAGATGTCACAACCTTGCTTGCTGAAGGCAAAAAGCACTTGAAACACTAACTGATGAAGATCCTTCATTATGGATTATATGTCAACATAAAGAAAACAAAAATCCTCACAACTGGACCATTAAGCTATATAATGATAATGTTGTTGTTGTTGTTATGTGCCGTGGAGGTGGACCCAACTCATAGCAACCCCTCCTTGGGTTTCCGAGGCAGTATCACTACAGAAATGATAATAGAGAAAAAGAATTGAAATTGTCAAGGATTTCATTTTACTTGGATTCACAATCAATGTTCATGGAAACATCAGTTAAGAAATCAAATGATGTATTACATTGGGAAAATTTTTAGCCAAATCCTTTTTAGAGTGTTAAAAAGCAAAGATGTCACTTTGAAAACTAAGGTGTGCCTGACTTAACCAATGGTATTTTCAATCACCTTATATGCATGTGAAAGTGGGACAATGAATAAGGAAGACCAAAGAAGAATTGATGCATTTGAATTATGATGTTGGTGAAGAATATTGGTTATATCATGGACTGCCCAAAGAATGAACAAATCTGTCAGGAGAAGTACAGCCAGAATGCTTAGAAGTGAGGATGGCCAGACTTCATCTCATGTACTTTAGACATGTTATCAGGAGGGACTAGTCCCTGGAGAAGGACACCATGGTTGGGAAAGTAAAGGGTCAGTGAAAGAGAGGAAGATTCTCAACAAGATGTATTGAAACAGTGGCTGGAACAATGGGCTCAAACATAGCACTGATTGTGAAGATAGCATAGAACTGGGTGGTATTTCATCCTGTTGTACATAGGGTCACTATGAGTTGGAACTGACTCAACAGCACCTAACAATAATAATAAATTTTCCTCTAAGTATGCTTTTATGTTTCCCAAAAGTTTTAGTATGTTGTGTTTTCATTTTCATTTGAATCAAGAAATATTTCAATTCATTTTTGATTTTTTCTATGACCCAATGGTTTTTTAATAGTGTATTATTTAGTTTTCATGTGTTTATCCTTTTTTCCTTATTTATTCTGGTGTTGATTTCAATTTCACAAGAATCAGTACAGATTTCTCCTCAGAAATTCTACAGGCCAGAAGACATTTGTTTTGTTATATTGCATTATTGTCTTCCACCATTTGTCAGTTTATCATACTGTGGTGGCATGCATTTTGCTATGAGGCTGGAAGCTATTAATGTTATGGATATCACTGCAAATAATGAGAATTCCAGAATACTGAATTCAGTTCATGAGGAGCCTGTACATAGACCGAGAGGCTATCATTCAAACAGAACAAGGGGATACTGCATAGTTTAAAATCAGGAAGGGTGTGTGTCAGGGTTGTATCCTTTCACCATACTTATTCATTCTGTATATTGAGAATATAAGAAGAACATGGCATCAGAAAGGAAAACTCACTACTGCCTGCAAAATGCAGATGACACAACCTTGCTTGCTGAAAGTGAAGATATGAAGCACTTACTGACGAAAGAAAAAAAAAAAAAAAAAAGACCAGGGGAACTGGGACAGAGGGAGGAGTCAGCATCGGGGATACAGGTAAGGGGAGGTTGGAGAAGTTTCAAACAGCTCAAGGAGACAAACTTGTCTGTTGGTTTGTCCTATTGTGGTGGTATGTTGCTGTGAGGCTTGAGGCTGTGCCACTGGTGTTTCAAACCCAGTGGGGTACACATGGTGCACAGGTTTCAACAGATTTCAGACTGAGACAGACTAGAAGGAAGGAAGAGGCCACCCACTTCTCACAAAATTGGCCAGGGAAAACCTTATGAATAGCAGAGAAACACTGTCTGATACATTACTGCTCAACTTTATGAATAGTCTGGAAACATTGTCCAATACAGAGCAGGAGGATGAGCCACTTAGATTGGAAGGCTCTAAAAATATGATTGGGAAAGAGCTGCATCAACAGGGTAAAACCAGCCTTACTGATAGGGATAAGGTAAAGCATTCAAGACTTCCATTTGCTGATGTGGCATGACTCAAATTGAGGAGAAACAGCTGCAAATATCCATTAATAATTGGAACACAGAATGTAAGAAGTATGAATCTAGGGAAATTGGGGGTTGTCATAAATGAAATGGAATGCATAAAAATTGATATTCTAGGCATTAGTGAGCCAAAATGGACCCGTTTTGGCCATTTTGAATCAGACAACCATATGATCTACTATGCCAGGAATGACAATTTGAAGAGGAATGGCATGGCATTAATCATCAAAAAGGATGTTTCAAGATCTGTCCTGAAGTACAATGCTGTCAGTGCTAGGATAATATCCACATGCCTACAAGGAAGACCAATTCATACGACTATTATTCAAATATATGCACCAACCACCAAAGACAAAGATGGTGAAATTGAAGATTTTTATCAACTTGTACAGTCTGACATCGACCAAACATACAATTAGGATGTGTTAACCATCACTGGTGATTGGAATGCAAAAGTTGGAAACAAAGAAGAATCACCGGTAGTTGGAAAATTTGGCCTCGGTGACAGAAATAATGCTGGAACTCGCATGGTAGAATTTTGCAAGACCAATGACTTACTCATTGCAAACACCTTTTTCCAACAACACAAATGGCAGCTGTACACGTGGACTTCACCAGTTGGAACACACAGGAATCAGACTGACTACATCTGTGGCAAGAGGCAATGAAGAAGCTCAATATCTTCAGCCAAAACCAGGCCAGGAGCTGATTGTGGAATAGACCATCAACTGCTCATATGCAAGTTCAACTTGAAGTTAAAGACAATTAAAACAAGTCCCTAAGAGCCAAAATATGATCTTGAATATATCCCTCCTAAATTTAGAGACCATCTAAAGAATGGAATTGATGCATTGAACACCAATGACTGAAAACCAGAATTGTGGGATGACATCAAGAACATCATCCATGAAGAAAGCAAGAGGTCACTAAAAAGACCAGAAAAGAAGAGAAGACCAAATTGGATGGCAGAAGAGACTCTGAAACTTGCCCTTGAGCAGAGAATAGCTAAAGCAAATAGAAGAAATGACAAGATAAAGGAGCTGAACAGAATATTTCAAAGAGCAGCTTGAGCAGACAAAGCCAATTACTATAATGAAATGTGCAAAGACTTGGAGTTAGAAAACCAAAAGGGAAGAACATGCTCAGCATTTCTCAGGCTGAAAAACTGAGGAAAAAATTTATGCCTCAAGTTGCAATATTGAAAGATTCTATGGGCAAAATATTGAATGATGCAGGAAACATCAAAAGAAGATGGAAGGAATACACAGAGTTGCTGTACCAAAAAGAACTGGTAGATCATCCATTTCAGGAAGTGCCATATGATCAAGAACCAACGGTATTGAAGGAAGAAGTCAAAGCTGCACTGAAGGTTGGCAAAAAGCAAGGCTCCAGGAATTGGCAGAATAACCATTGAGATGTTTCAACAAACGGATGTCCCACTGGAGGCACTCACTCGGTTATGCCAAGAGATTTGGAAGACAGCTACCTGCTCAACTGACTGGAAGAGATCCATATTTGTACCCATTCCAAAGAAAGGTGTTCCCACAGAATGTGGATACTATCGAACAATATCATTAATATCACACACAAGTAAGATCTTACTGAAGATAATTCAAAAATGGTTGTAGCAGTATATTGACAGAGAACTTCCAGAAGTGCAAGCTGGATTCAGAAGAGGACATGGAACAAGGGATATCATAGCTGCTGTCAGATGGATCTCATCTCAAGGCAAAGAATACCAGAAAAATATTTACTTGTGTTTTATTGACTATGCAAAAGCATTTGATTGTGTGGATCATAACAAATTGTGGATAATATTTAGAAAAATGGGAATTCCAGAACACTTAATTGCACTCATGAGGAAGATGTACATTGACAAGCAGGCTGTCATTTGAACAGAACAAGGGGACACTGCATGGTTTAAACATCAGGGGTGTATCATTTCCCCATACTTATTCAATCTATATGCTGAGTAAATAATCCGAGAAGTTGCACTATATAAAAAGGAATGTGGCATCGAGATTGGAGGAAGAATTATTAACAGCCTGAGATACGCTGATGACATAACTTTGCTTTCTGAAAGTGAGGATGACTTGAGGCACTTACTGATGAAAGTTGAAGAATACAGTCTGCAGTATGGATTGTTGTTGCTGTTGTTATGTGCCATCAAGTCAGACCTGACTCATAGCAATCCCTCCTTGGGTTTCCAAGGCAGTTATCACTACGGAAGTAGATTGCCCCATCTTCCTTCCGAGGAGTGGCTGGTGGGTTTGAACTGCCAGCCTTCTGGTTAGCAGTCAAGTGCCTTA
>NW_006921919.1:2202799-2203524 GCF_000298275.1 Orycteropus afer afer
AGGAAGGTTGGGCATTCCTACTTCTGTAGTGATACTGCCTTGGAAACCCAAGGAGGGGTCGCTATGAGTCGGAGCTGACTCGATGGCAAATAACAACACCACCACCACTTTGGTCATGTTGTCAGAAGGGATCATTCCCTGGAGAGGGATGTCATGCTTGGTAAGGGGGAGGGTCAACAAAAGAGGCGAAGGCCTTTACGAGATGGATTGACACTGTGGCTGTGATGATGGGCTCATGTATAGCAAGGATTATGGAGCTGGAGCAGGATTGGGTGGTGTTTCTTTCTGCTGTGCAAATGGTCTCTATGCGTTGGAAATGACTCGATGGCACCTAACAACAACAACTACTATTACTGATGAAGAACAAAGACTACAGTGTGCAGTATGGATTACACAACAAAATAATGAAAACAAAATTCCTCACAACTGAGCCAATAACCAACATCATGATAAATGGAGAAAAGATTAAAGTTGTCAAAGATTTCATTTTACTTGGATCCATAATCAACACCCAAGAAAGCAACAGTCAAGAAATCAGATGTAGTCTTCTATTTTATTTTTTGTTAACCTTTTTTGATAGGCTATATTTTTTATTTATTTTTTAAAAAATTGTTATTGTGATTTGAGTGAAAGTTTACAGAGCAAATTCACTTTCCATACAGCAGCTCACATACACTTTGTCTCATGACATTGACTCCATTTCCCACAATGCAACAACTGCCTTC
>NW_006921919.1:2206069-2207512 GCF_000298275.1 Orycteropus afer afer
TTTTTTTTTTCATTATTCTGGCTTTCTCAGGAGAGATTTCCTCTTCTTTATGTTTTCCTTTTGATTGTTTCTTCTTCTCTGGTGATTTTGTGTGTTTTACTATTATGTTGTTGTTGAACTTGGGTCATTTTTTAATCTTTTGTTTTTTATATTCCTTCAAATTTTGTATTCTGGGAAAATTTTCAGATTGGGCACCCTGGTGACACAGTGGTCAAGCACCCACTTTCCAATCAAAAGGCTGAGGCCTGCACCCATCAGCCACTCCATAGAAGAAAGATGTGACAGACCGTCTCTGCAAAGATTTCCATTCCTGCAAACCCCACAGGGCAGCCCTCTTCAGCCTCACAGTTTCACTATGAACCAGAATGATTCAGAAGCATTCTGTTGCTTGAGAGCAACTAGGTATTATTACTATCCTTAGGGTTTTTGTTTGTTTTTTCAGTGCAGGTTCAGGAATTCTGTATGCTTCATCTCTGGAATTTAATACTCATGTGTAGGACATGGGGATTAGTATGCAGAGATGTTGATGTAAGTGGTGGGCTCAACTATCTTGTGGTGGTGGTTGGGGCTCCCTATGTCTTTCCCTCACTGGCACACCTATACAGGCATTCCCGTGGTGTTTTGTTATGGGTTGTTTCCTTTGTTCCTGTCAGTGTGAAATATTCCACTCACTCAGCTGCCCTTGCAATTCTTTCCAGTTCTAGTAACTGCCTGTCTTGGGCCTCAGTGAGATTCAACAATACTCTTAGGCAGCTCCATGGTCTCCTTTTCCCCCTATCAATTGCACAGCTCATGAGCTCCTATGGCCAATTTGTACTGCCTTATAAAAAATCAAGCTAGAGTTTCCTGAGATTAGCTACTTTTCTGAATTTGCTATTTGGATTATTGCCTAGCCCCATCCCAAAACGTCATGATGAGGGAGCACTCTTGATGTTAGCAGGTAAGATCTCTCAGCTTCTGAGGTGACCCCATCTCTACTTTTCCCTTCTTCTGGACTCACCTCAACTCTCCACTACCTCAGCTACTGTCTGAAGGTCTGAGATCTCAGTCTGTGGTTGCTTTTATTTGTTGTTCTCTGAGTTAGTTTCCGGTGGAGTATATAGAAGTGTCCATTTGCTTTGACATTTTGCCCCACCTCTACTCATGATTTTTTATCTTTACAAAAAGAGTTCCTGCAAAAATCCTATCTACTTCTCAAGGTTTTAACTATAGTACTAGGTTTTTTGTGAAAACTTTCCTCATCATTACTGTCATGTTCACCCTCTGCCCTGTTTTCCCAATAATCCTAGTTTTATGAAATTGGTTTTAATTGCATTAAAGCAGTTTTTCTTAGCCTTTTTTTTTTTTTCAGGACCTGTTTTTACTCTTAAAATTGAGGATCCCAAAGACCTTTTAGGAGCTCTGGTAGCACAGTGCCTAAGGCACTTGACTGTTAACCAGAAG
>NW_006921919.1:2224002-2224611 GCF_000298275.1 Orycteropus afer afer
GAACAAGGGATATCATTGCTGATGTCAGATGGATCTTGGCTCAAAGCAAAGAATACCAGAAAGATATTTACTTGTGCTTTATTGACTATGCAAAGGCATTCGATTGTGTGGATCATAACAAATTATGGATAACATTGACAAGAATGGGAATTCCAGAACATTTAATCATGCTCATGAGGAACTAGTACATAGACTGGGAGGCTATCATTCAAACAGAAAAAGGAGACACTGCATGGTTTAAAATCAAGAAGGGAGTGTGTCAAGGTTGTATCCTTTTGTCATACTTATTCAGTCTACATACTGTGGAAATAATCTGAGAAGCTGGACTATATGAAGTAGATAATGGCATCAGGATTGGAGGAAGAATCATTAACAACCTACATTATGCAGATGACACAACTTTTCTCCCTGACAATGAGGATGACTTGAAACACTTAATGATGAAGATTGAAGACTACAGTCTACAGTATGGATTACATCTCAGTATAAAGAAAACAAAAATCCTCACAACAGGACTGTTCTGGTTACCTAGTGCCACTCTGACAAGAAACATACCACAAATGGGATGGCCTTAACAAACAGGAGTTTATTCTTACAATTTGGAGGCTT
>NW_006921919.1:2224901-2254932 GCF_000298275.1 Orycteropus afer afer
CCATGGAGTTGATTGCCAGTCTCAGCATGGGGAATAACTACCACCAGCTGCCCAGCCACTCAACCAGGCCCAGCCAAGTTGACACACAAACATAACCATCACAAGGACCAATAAGCAGCATCACCATAAATGAAAAAAAGATTGAAGTTCTCAAAGACTTCATATTACTTGGTTCTACAATCAATGCCAATGGAAGCAGCAGTCAAGATATCAGACATCATATAGCATTGGGCAAATCTGTTGCAAAGGGCCTCTTTCAAGTGCTGAAGAGCAAAGATGTTTCCTTTAAGAGTAAGGTACTTGACACAAACCATGATATTTTCAATCACTTCATATGTATGTGAGAGCTGGACAATGAGAAAGAAAGTCTGAAGAGTCAATGCTTTTGAGTTCTGGTATTCGGGAAGAATGCTGAAAGTACCATGGACTGCTAAAAGAATTTACAAATCTGTCCTGGAAGGTGTGTAGCCAGAATGCTCCTTGGAAGCAAGAATGGCCAAACTTCGTCTCACCTACTTTGATCATGTTGTAAGAAGGGACCATTCCAAGGAGAAGGATATCATGCTTGGCAAAGTGGAAGGACAACGAAAAAGAGGAAGGCCCTCAAAGAGATAGATTGACACAGTGACTGCAATGATGAGCTCATGTATAGCGAGGATTGTGGGGCTGGTGCAGACTAGGTAGTGTTTTGTTCTGCTGAACATGAGGTCGCTACTAGTCAGATACGACTCAATGGCACCTAACAACAACAACAACAACATTTATTTAATGACAAGGACATATGAAAATTCTGTAGGATGGCTTTGTTGGATTTCATATGTATTTTATACATATTTTACATATATATATATGTGTGTGTGTGTGTGTGTGTGTGTGTATGTATATGTATGTATGTATTTTTAAATGACTTGTACTTGTTAAAACTCCCAAAAATACAATATGTTGGTTCTAGGTTTTACAGCTTTGATTTCCAATTGATTATCTAAATTCAGATCATTCTTGGACTTTTTTTTTTTTTAAGTCATTCATGAATGAGATGTATCAATAAGAAAGTATTTGAAGCATCTAATGTGTACATTGGGAGCTCTGGTAGCATAGTGCCTAAGGCACTTGACTGCTAACCAGAAGGCTGGAGCTTCAAACCCACCAGCCACTCCTTGGAAGGAAGATGGGGCAATCTACTTCCGTTGTGATACTGCCTCGGAAACCCAAGGAGGGGTCGCTATGAGTCGGGTCCCACTCGATGGCACACAACAACAACGTGTACGTTAAATTTTCCTGTAGTGGTAACACACCAATACACTTCAAAATTGTCAAGTTTTTCACATGTTCATGCATGTTTAGTATGTCTTCCAGGCCTTTCAAAAAAACACCTGTTACATTTTCTTGCAAGTTTATAGATATCTGGCAGAGCAGAACCCTTTCTTAAGTGTCATGCCAATGTCTTGATAAACCAATCTACCTTTCAATTAAAGACTAAAAGAAAGATTTTTCAAAGACCGTTTACATTATTGCAGAGAAGAAATTTTTTAGATCTTCATACACATTTTTCATTTCCTGTAATGAAAATAATGGTAATCATTACTAGTTTCAGCACTAAAAAAGAAGAAAGGGTAGTAATAGAAAGAGTATAACAAGAAATAATGAGAAGAGACCTAGAAGTTATACTTTGAATGATAGGCAGATATTTAAAACAAGTTTTGGCAAAGTGCTGGAAAACAAAATGCAGGACTACCCTCCCCCCATATGTTGCCAAGGAAATGGCCTAACTGACCTCCCTATAACTTCTGTATGCCATTGAAAAGGTAAGAGGCCCCCCAGAGGCTGGTATCTCTTCCTAATTTCAATGTGGCCCCAGGCCATGTGCTTAACCATCTGGCTGCCTGTTTTCCTCTCTTCCCAGAGATTTGGAAAATGACTCTCACTTCATGAGGTTTAATTTTTATAAGCACTTCAGTTTACAAAAAGAAAGTTATTAAAGCCATGAGAAATATTGTCTCTGGTCACTCTATCAGTCAATAAAAATTTTAAAAATCTGGAAATAAAGCCCAAACCTGGTTCAACACTGTTAGATTAAGTCTGAATTCACTGTGTTTCCATTTATTCCATTTGATGCAATTTAATTCCACACATATTTACCAAACAGCTTTTGTTGCCTTCAGGAAACTCAAAGGGTAGTGCCTTTAAAATTTCATTTACTGGCCAAGTTGGAAGCCCAAGGGGATCCCTGCTTAAAGGGCAGAAACAGAATTCTCTAAGCCTCTATCTGGTTCAGCAACTCCATTAACCCTGAATATACAGTGCAGTGGAGAAAACTTAAAACTTGGGAATAGGATAGCCAATCCATTGGCAAATATTTTTAAGTTCCTAGTAGTTTGCCGACCAGCCACTCTGTGGAAAGAAGATGGAGCAGTCAACTTTGATAAAGATTTACAGCTTCGGAAATCCAATGGGGTTTTCTATGAGTTGGAATGGAATTCATGGCAGTGAGTATGTTTGAGGTTTTTTTTTTTTTTTTTTTTTTTTTTGAGTAGTTTGCAGGGACTATTTTAGATACTGGGGATTAGGAGAACTGAAAATGGAATTGCAGCCTTGGTTACCTGGGGAAACCAGTTGCTCTCTCAGTAACTCATTTCATAGTTCCCTTAACAGGTGTGGTGGTATTTCTTTACTTTAGGGTCCGGTGAGAAACCTGTGAGATAGTAAATAGGAAAGTGCTCTTAGTGAAAAAAGACAAAAGTCATAAATCACTACAAACAATAATGACAAAAGTAAACTAAGTGCCCTCCTATATTCCAGAATGGTACCCAAACTAAATCTGTTATCATCAAGTTGATTCTGACTCTTAATGACCCTATAGGACAGAGTAGAACTGCCCCCATAGGGTTTACAGAGCTATAAATCTTTATGTAAGCTGACTACCTCATCCTTCTCCTTTGAAACCATTGACCTTTCAGTGTTTTGGTTAACAGCCAAGCTAACCACTGTGCCATAAGGACTCCTTCTAGCATAGTGCTCAGTATTAACTTACCTCATCTATTCTTACAACAGCCTTTTCTTTTCTATACACAAGGAAACTGAGGCATGGAGAGCCAAGGGTAACAGAAACCTAGCTCTGTCTGATTCCAAAGCCTGCCACTGAGTTGTGAGGGGTGATGAAATCAGGCCAGTTGAACATCTATTCTTTACACTGTTTTTTCTCTCTGCCCAGTGGCTGCCGGCTGCATTGGAAATAGCTAGCAGTTTTCTAAGAAATTCCTCACTCTTTTGGGAAACCGATTTCACTGACCTGTAATGAAAAGCTGTTTCCTTCCAAAAAGTTTTAGCTATTTGCTTGACATTCTTCCCCCTTCAGAAGCATCTGTGTTTCCACCCAGAGAGGACCATCTGGGCCATCTAGTAAAGGAAGGAGGATAGTTGAAAGAAATATTTGTTAAGCAACTATTATGGGGCAGGCACTATCTTAGGTGCTTTGAAACATCTCATTTATGACTACTACCTCAACAACCTCATATGCTTGTGAAAGTTGGATGGAAAAAAAAGAAAGACACAAGAATAATTGATGTGTTCGACCTGTAGTGTTGGTGAAAAATATCAAAGATACAGTGGATTGCCAAAAGAACTAGCAAATCAATCTCAAAAAAATACAAACAGAACGCTCCTGAGAAGCGATAATGTGAAACTTTGGCTTGCTTGCTTTGGACATGTCATTAGGAAAAACCAATTGCTAGAAAAGGACACCATCATGTTTGGCAAAGTAGAGGGTCAAGGAAAATGAGGAACACACTAAATGAGAAAGATTGACACAATAGTTGCAACAATGGACTCCAACATAACAATGATCAGGAAGATGGCGCAGGACCGGACAATGTTTTTATGCATAAGATTCCCACCAGTCAGAGACAACTTAATGGCAACTAATAACAACAAAGTTTCAGAAAAGACAAATGAGATATCCAAGCTGTGCAGAGAATAGTGACAGAACTGGTTTGAATCCACACCAAGCTCTCACTTCCCTACTCTTAGTAGTGCTGCTTCTGAAAACAATATTGGTAACAGCATCTTGTTTGATCAAAATATGTGCATGATTTAAATTAACAATGACAACCACAACACAACAATGCAGAACAGGTCTCTGCTCAAGTACCACTTCCTCCAAAAGCTTTCCTTGAAACAACCATTACCCACCAGCTTTATTTTTCTTCATAGCACTTACCTCCATTTGATGAAAGACAGATTTATTTGGTCTATATTGTGTGTTCTATCCCTAGAGCTCAGAGCTCTAGGAGCTCTGGTGGCATGGTGCCTAAGGCATTTGAATGCTAAGCAGGAGGCTTACTGTTCAAATTCACCAGCCACTTCTCAGAAGGAAGACTGGGCAATCTACTTCTGTAGAGATACCACCTTGGAAACCAAAGGAGGGGTTGCTATGAGTCAGGATCAACTCGACAGCAGTGAGTTTGGTTTTATTTATACAATTCAGTGGTAGAGGTGAGGAGCTTTTAAGAAAGAGAATACAAATTATATTTGCACAATTAGATATGAATGTATTTAGATATATAAGTTTTTATTTAGAATGAGAAAAAAATGCAAGTTTTAAAGAGCTAGTAAATACCACAGAAATCACAAAATCCAGTGAAATAACCATGTTTTTATTAATTAACTGCTTGATGCAACCTTTTTTTTTATTGAATACTCTTTGATCTCTCCTTTATATGACAATAATTTTGTAACATCATTTTGTTTACCTTGACCTCTAGTAGGGATAATCAAAATTAGGTTATTTATTTATTTATTTTTAATTAGTTGGGTTGCATACAACATGTGACTTCTTATACAGATGTAATCACTGTAACATGGCTGCTGGTGTGTGTCCACAAACACAGAAGTTCTATTTGTCATTTTTGTCTTTATAAATGAAAAAGCCTATAGTGCATTTATAATCTTACATGCTATATTATTGGGCATATTTCTGCAAGGAGAAAGCTTTATATCTGACTAGGCCTCAATGAAAATTGAATTATTCACTGACAATTTTATATTTGGTGATTAGAAGAATTTTCCATAGATTAGTTTCTGGCGCTGTACCTTTCAAACCTTCCTTGTTCACTACCCCAGTACTTCTAATATCAGCACCATAGAATGTGCAGATGCCATGACAAGCTCTAGGCCTGCCCTTTAATGTTCTCACAGCAGAAGAACTGGTACATCATGTGGTAGAAGTATGCCTGGAAGCCTATTCATTCCTATACAGAGGGAGAGCTGTCAAAAACTGCATGAACGTGATTGTGAACCTTTAATATATCCGCTAAACCCAGACTGAGAAAATCCCCAACACAACTTCCCCTTACCTGGACTCCAAAAATGCTCATGGGTACTACAACATCACTTGAAAAGGAAGTTGGAATGAAAAACAACAAAAAATCTTACCAAATACAGTTTAAGTATTTACTTTGATAAAATTTATGACTATTTGTTACCTAGTGCTGCTCTGACAAGAATATACCACAATGTGATGGCCTTAACAAACAGGAGTTTAGTCTCTTACTGTTCAGGAGGCTAGAAATCCAAGTTCCAAGTGCCAGGCTCTAGGTGCTGTGTGAAAGCCCCTCAGCCTTGGGCTTCAGCTCTGCCTCCAGCTCCCGGCCTACCGAAGCTAGAGGATTTTTTTCACTCAGACAGCTGCTGGCTACTGAGGCTGCCAAGCCCAAGTGGACAAGTAAAAAGGCACAGTACTGATATTACCAAATCACATGGAAGACCATTAATTCAAGTCCATTGTGAGTCCCAAGGTTAGCAGAGCATGGCAGACTGCTGAACAATGACACAGCTACACGCAGGGTTCAAGGTGCCATAACCTAGAAACTATCCCCAAGGCTTCTCTTATGTACAGGAAGCAGACCACATCCCAGAGGCAACTCTACTCAGCTGCTTGTGGTAGATCCCACCATAGAGTTGATTGCCAGTCTCATCATGGGAAATAACTACCACCAGCTGCTCACCCACTCAACCAGGCCCAGCCAAGTTGACATACAAACTTAACTACCACAATTCCATTCCTTGTCAACTTGGCACCTGTACAGATCTTCATTGGGTGGCATCTGTACATATTTCTCTCACTGGGTGGCTCCAGTCCCCTAGTTCCTCTACATGGAGACCTCACCCCCTTGACCTGCTGGGCCACGTTCCTCTCCCTCTTGGGCATGGCAGCCCTGCCCCCTCACTCTTGGGCAGCAGCTATGGCTCCATCCCACTGGCTCACATGAACGAGCAGCCCCACACTCCAGAACCAAGTTGGTGAAGCCTGGTTCTTTGAAACCTAGGAGGCTGAGGTCATTCTACCCCCAAAGGCCATGGTCCTACCCATGCTGAGGCAGCTCTGCTTCCTTTTCTTTGGTCTCTCTGTTTCTGCTGATTTAATGCCAAAGGCAGTATCTAAACATGAAAACACATTGCTGGTGTCCCTTTCAGGGCCTTGAAAGCAATCCTGCAAGAGAAGGTCCACGAGGCTTCAGCTTCATTAGCTTCCTATTAAGTTCTTCTCTAGTAAAGGGTATGAATCTATTACTCTTCAGTTGTGCTAGCCTTCATCTGTTTCTTGACAAAGCATGTTCATGCCCTTGCTCTCACTCTTCCTGGTTTTTAGATAAGTGTCTCTTTGTAATTTGTGTTTCAGCTCAGGGAAACTTTTTCTGATTCACCTATGTGTATCACTCCTATCACTCTCTGTCATATCACATTTTTTTAATTTCCTTTTTAGCCCTCATGTCACTCTGAAGCTATTTTGTTTATTTATTTATTGTCTGGCTTCTTCAGGAAAGTGTGGCTTCAAGGGAGCAGGAATCTTGCCTATCTTGCTTATAGATACATCATCTGAGGGTAGAAGAGTGCCTGATCTCTAATCATTCAAACACTTTTTGAATAAATGAATGAAATACAAACTTGGATGTGCATAAATATCTTTTCAGCCAGCTCAAGGATATTATTTTATTATTTTTATCAATTTACTCCAATTTCAGTTCCTCATTCCACTTGATTGGTAGAAAGCTAATCTCAGGTGTTGTTAGGGTTTCTTCATCCTCAAGGTGAGCAAAGGTCCTGGGGTTCACAAGCAGGAGGTTATCAGCCATTTGCTCTCACTTATCACTGAACTTTCCATGGTCTTGGTCTGCAGTTAGGTCCAGAGCTGCAGCTTCTAGGACATGCATGTGGCTAAAGAATGGCAGGAGGTGGGATCCTGCTTTTGGTGGAGGCCCTGCAGACATTCCTCTCTGAGGTGTTGCCATCACTTGCCTGACAGCAGCATGCTGGTCCTTGCTGAGAGACCCATAGATGGCTAGACCCTCCCTGTTGTTGTTTACTCCTGTTTTGCTGGCCCCTGACTCATGGAGACCCCATGTACAATGCACACAATGCACCACCATTGTTGGTGCCGTTGAGTTGGCTCTGACTCATTACGACCCTATGTACAACAGAACAAAACGCTGCCTGTTCCTCTTCCACCCTTCTTATGCTTTAGCCCATTGTTGCAACCACTGTGTCAGCCCATGTCGTTGAGGGTCTCCCCTTTTTCGCTTTCCTTTTACTTTACCAAGAATTATATCTTTCTCCAGGGACTGGTCCTTTCTGACAATGTGACAAAAGTAGGAGAGACAAAATATGGTCATTCTCACTTCCAAAGAGTATTTCAACTACAATCTTCCAATGCAGATTTTTTCATTCTTCTGGTAGTCCATGGCATTTTCAGTATTCTTCACCAACACCAGCACCATAGCAAGACACAAGTCCCCACTGACAGATGGATGATGGCTGTGCACGAGATGTATTTGTTGGGAATCAAACCTCAGTCTCCCACTTGGAAGGCAAGAATTCTGTCCCTAAGCCACCTTTTCTTAATCAGGACTAACTCTTTTCTCTCCCCTGTCTCTTGCAAGGACAGTCCTCTTTCTTTCCTCACCTCCTTGGGTCACATTGCATCATTACCTCATGGAGTTTGTTGTTGTTGTTATGTGCCGTTGAGTCGGCACTGACTCATAGACACCCCCCCATGGGTTTCCGAGGCAGTATCACTACAGACGTGGGATTGCCCAACCTTCTTTCCAAGGAGTGGCTGGTGGGTTTGAATCGCCAGCCTTCTGGTTAGCAGTCAAGTACCTTAGGCACTATGTTACCAGAGCTCATGGAGTTTAGGGCTTACAAAACTGGAAATCACTACTGCCACCTTCTTTGCCAGCTCAGCAAAATCCCCAAGTAGGAAAGAGTAAGGACTTGACCACTTGCTTGGAATAAAGAAAAGGGGAAAATATCAAGAATAAACAAAATTAATGTCTTAAAAAAATCTTCCTGTCACATACATTGTATGTATTTTTGCGTGTTGGAAAAGAAACTAACTGGCAGTCTGTTTCTATGTTATGCTTCCCTCACGCTAAGAGGTTGGACAAGGCAGCAACTCTGGGCTTTGTGTACAAGCAGAAATTATTTTTGAGCATCCCCTTATCTCTGTGAGCCTCTGTGATGGAAATTTAAAATACCAGCAGTAGCAACATTGGGAAGGAGCCCTGGTGGTGTAATGGTTTAATGCTTGTCTGCTAACTGAAAGGTCTGCAGTTAGAACCAGTGGCTCTGTGGGAGAAAGGATCTGGCAATCTTCACCCATAAAGATTTACAGTTTAGGAAATCCTATGGGGGAGTCCTATTCTGTTCTATGAAGTTGTCACGTGTCTGAATAGATTCCACGGCATACAACAGCAGCAGCAGTGGAAGCTTCTCCCCAAACCACATGAGGCCTCCAAGTGAGAGAAGGCGTGTAGAAGACAGGAAAAATGTGTTTGTAAGGCCCGGAGGGTATCTTCTTTCACAGTGCTCATTTTTCACCCCTGACTGGAATGCCGTGGGGCACCAACACCACCTGCTTAGATGGCATTTCAGGGACGTACATTCCAGAAAATGACACAAATACTCAAGTCTCATCAGGCCCTCATAGGGTCAGTGATTAGAGGATGAATTATTGATTTTCCAGTAGTCAGAGCATTGCTTAACGATTAAATATGGATTCAGAAATGTTTATTAATTTTGTTGATTAACTATACATTTATTTATTAAGATAACATTCTATTGTCTACAACTAATTCCAACAAATAATCATTGTAAAAGGTCTTGTTATTGTTTGTGATATTAAATTCCTTCAGTGTACATACACCTATGTCTCATTCTTATTAGTTTCCTTTCTGAGGTGGGAAATTTAAAACAACAACAAAACACATGTGTCAAAGCTCCAAATTTTAACACTGATTTTAGCGACAGTTCCAAGTGAAGATGACCCATGGCCCATAGGAAAAAATGTATCAAATCGCATTCTTCAATATTTCACTGTCATTACCTTATATTTTTCATTAAAAATTATCTTAATCATTTCTGATGTTTCAGACAATCCAGTACTACCTAAAGTTTAGCAGAAACATAAACTATCAAAACTATAAATACAACAAAATTACTGCCGTTGAGTTGATTCTGACCCATAGCAACCCCTTCTTGAGTTTCCGAGGCGGTATCTCTAGGGAAGTAGATTGCCCAGTCTTCCTTCTGAGGAGTGGCTGGTGGGTTTGAACCACCAGCCTTCTGGTTAGCAGTCAAATCCCTTAGGCACTATGCCACCAGCGCTCCTATTTTTTGCTTTCTAATATGTTTATTTAATCCCAGCTTTATTGTCCTAAAACACTCACTCACACACACACACACATACACACACACAAACATGCGCAAAACTTTTTATAAATTTATAAATTATCCTTTTTGACAATGAAACTTCCAATACATGTGTATTCTTAGGGGACTTTAATCCATGTGGTTTTTATTTGATGACTCATTCAAATTTGTCATATAAATACATTAGCTAATGCTGTAAGATGCCTGCTAGATTTATTTTTAATGGCCTTTTAATAAGCAGGAGAGTATGATGGCCCAAAAGGACATGAAGAATTAGGTTTGGTTTAGCAAATAAAATCATGATAGCTTATTATATATTTAGCAAATCTAAATTTAATGTAATTCCAGCATTTCTCAATAAAATTTATTCTTTTCCTATAGTTCTTTAGTTATCTCAAAAAAAAAAAAAATAGTACTTCATTAATAATGAAGAGTGACTTCTAGAGTTTGAAACAACTAGAAAAGAATCAAAATGTTAGCTCAAAAAGGAAAGTTGTGGTATTTTTTGAGTGAAAAAGTACATTAGGAAAAACAAAAAAGAGGTACAAACCAGGCACAGGTAGTCAATGTGAAATGATTATAGATCATTTCTGTTTTATAAAGTTTCTTCCCAGTTCATGTTAGGCCCAGAAATCTTCCTATCACCCTAGGGAAAGACAGTACAGGTAATATTTGCTGAGTAAATAACTGATTAAGCAAATGAATGAGCTGTGGCATAAAATGGAGTATAAACTGTGGTATAAAATGATTTTTAAATCATATAGAAGTAAATGTAGTTCTAAAAATCATTTTCAAAACCACTTACTCTCATATTTTTTTTTTTTCTTTAGAAAATCTGTTTCTTGCTCTTGCTTCTATTCTTAAATCTCAAATGAAATAAAGTATGGGCTTATGTGCTGCTTGATCAGGGCTCTGGTTCTGATTCTCTATTAGTGTTTTAGTTTCATCCTTCTGGGTCTGGCATTTGCTTTTACCCACCTTGCAAGGTACTAAGTTAACCTCTTACTCTTTAATGGATGGTGAAAGAAGCTATGAGACTCTAGGGTCAGAAACAAAAAGTTTTATTACAGCACAGCAAGCAGTATGACCATCAACATATTTGCATCAGTTTGTTTTGCCCAAGTTCCACAGGGTGACTTAATATGGCCACAATGGATGCTATTCATACAATGGGTTTATATCACAGCTGAGGAACACTGAGCTTGGAGATTCTATTATTTTTATAGTAAACAGTTACCAAATCTGTTCTTTGTCTCATATGGTGATGTCACCTCAACTCTCAAAGTTGCTTGCTGCAAACACAGCCTGAAGAAATGGCTCAGGGAAAGAAAATAGAAATGCTTTCTATTTTGGCACACCCAAAAAGACACATAGGAGAAGTAGAGACCCCTGGAAGGAGCTCTGGTGGTGTAGTGGTTAAGGCATTTGCCTGCTAACCAAAATGGTGGTGGTTTGAACCCTTCAGCTGCTCTGTGGAAGAAAGATGAGGGGATCTGCTTCTGTAAAGATTTACAGCTTTGGGAACCCAATGGAGGGGGGTGTGTCACTACAAGTCGTAATCAACTCAGTGACAGTGAGTGAGAGATCCCTGGAGGACTGTCTCTCCTGACATACCTCATGCTGGTTTCATCCTCAAGTTAGCTCCCCACACAGCTAAACATTGGCTGTTATCAATATGCATGGGGAGAGATCCTTGCTCCTAACAACCACCCAACAAGTTTGAGCTTCTACGTGATGCGATGATACATGAACTGAGGCCAGGGTAATGTTCTTGACTGAGGTCTATGTTTTGTACTCTTTCTGAACTAATCTCTGTGGTATGGAGGAGGGAATGGACTTACATCACGGAACGAGCTGGGATGGGGGGGGGTCAGTTTGACCTAAACTAATAGCTGCAAGCCAGTGAGGGAGAGAGAGGATGTTAGGGAGGTAACTACTACCTATTATACATGGTCTCTAAATGATATAATTCAGAAATTTTGGTCTTTTTCTGATTTTTCCAAATCAAATGAAGTGAAGAAAAAGAAATCAGAACTTTTTGACCTTCTTTTTTATACCTTAATTGTAGAAAATCTTACTCTTTCATTCTATTCATATTAATTGAGCACTGATTATGTGTCAGAAACTACATTCGAGTTGGAGATACAATTCTAAATAAATTAGAAGTGCCCTTCATTTTTGCAAGGTTAATAATCTAGTATAGGATTCAGGCAAGTTAATAGACATTTAGAATGACAAGAAAGTACAAAATAATGGTAGCACATGGGAGAAAAATCCATCCTGGACACTGAGGTGTTGGGAAAGGCTTTCTAGAGAAATGCAACATCTATTCTGAGGTCAAAAGGATGAGAAGGAAATATCAGATGCTGCTTGTGTGGGTAATGCCTGGATAGCTTGGAAGAATGCCCAAGCAGATGGAAGAACAAGGCAAGTTAGAGAAACAAAAAGTAGTTCTGCATTTCTGAATCATAAAATTCAAGGTGAGAAACAGTAAGCAATGAGGCAGAAGAAATGGGGAGTGGGAGGCAGACGGAGCCATCTATGTAAAGGAGTTTGAATTTTATTCTGAGAGCCCTTGAGGATGTTAAGCAGAGGAAAAATAAGATCAATACTGCATTTCAGAAAGATCATCCAGGCTGTAGAGTGAAAATGGATAGGTGAGTGGAAGCAAGGCTGGGACAGGTAAACCAGTTAGGAGATTGTTGCTGAAGTCCAAACCAGAGATTGAAGTCATCCTGGCAGTGGGAATGGTGTCAAGGGGCAGATATACAATATACTTAGAAGTTACTAAGAAGATCTACTCATCGGTCTTTATAGGTAGTGGGTTGCATGAGATGAGTATAAGGAAGTAAGTCCTAGAGGCAGGATAACGATGATTAAAAGTAGATATTTTAAATTAAGGAGATATTGGTTTAAATCCCGGCTCTATTACTTAGGATGGGGGGTGATGGGTGGAGTGGGGTGGGAAAATGACTTTAAATTCACTAAAGCTCAGATAATTGCCAATAAAATAGAGGCACTAACAATTAACTAGCAGGATTTCTCTGAGGGTGAAACAGAATGAGTTAAGATCTTGGCACAGAATAAATATTCAATAACTTACAACAGTTTTGAGTTCCTGGTTTTGTCTGAAGGAACTGGTTCAATGGAGAAACTATTCATTAATTATAGCAATTTGAAATGTGCTGCTGCAAGTAACAGTAAGCCCAAGTTATAGTGGTTTGAGGAGCCTTAGTGAGGCAGTGGTTAAGTGTTTGACTGCTAACCAAAAGGTCAGTGGCTTGAAACTACCAGCCACTGTGTGGGAGAAAGATGTAGCAGTCTGTTCCTGTAAACATTATAGCCTTGGAAACCCTGTAGGTCAGTTCTAGTCCATCCTATAGTACAGAACCCAGTATGACTCTCACTATGAATCAGAACTGACTCAAAAGCAACAGATTTGGTTTGGTTTATGGTAGTTTAAACAAATATATGTTATTTTTCTTACAAACAAGAAGACTGGAAGAGGATAGCTGTTGGCATTGGTTCAGTAGGACTGGAATTTCTACAGTGATCATAGCTTTTCTTAGGACATGGTCACAATATGGCTGCCCCAGTTCCAGCCTCCAGCATTACATTTACATTCAAGTCAGGGTTGAAGGGAAGTAGGCATAGAAGAAGGATAATGGTTAGCCAATTATTTTGAGTTAGGGAACAAAGAAGGAGAGACAGAATTTTGGATAAAAGTAATGAACTTGGTTTTGAACATACTGAATTTTAAGTTTCGGTGATATAGGAAGAGATTTAGTAGTCAGTTGTATATACTTTTCTGGAGCTAAGGAAAAGTATTTGGGATTGGGGGCAAGGTTGAATTCTGTAGGAATGATGAGAGGACCCATAAAAAGGGTGTAGAGTGAGAAAAGAAGACAGTCAGGATGTAGCCCTGTTGAACACCAGAATTTAGTGGGTGGTTAGAGGTAGAGAATGTACCAATGGAGAGAGGAAGGAGTGGCTAGAGAGGCAACAGAAATGCCAAGATCATGTTGTATCATAGAAGCCTGTGGAAGTATTATGGATCGAATTGTGTCCTCCCAAAATATATGTTTACTTGGTTGGGCCATAATCCTCAGTATTTTGTAATTATCCTACATTTTGTAATTTGATGTAATTATTCTGTGTGTTGTAAATTCTCACCTCTTTAATGTTAACAAATCTATCTTGGAAAAAGTGCAGAATGCTCCCTAGAAGAGAGAATGGCCAGACTTCATCTGACCTACTTTGGTCATGTGGTCAGAAGGGACCCTTCCCTGAAGAAGGATATCATGCTTAGTAAAGTGGAAGGCCAGAAATAAAGGGGAAGATACTCAATGAAATGGACTGACACAGTGGCTGCAGTGATGGGCTCAAGCATAGCAAAGTATGTGAGGATGGCGCATGACCAGGCAGAGTTTCATTCTGTCGTACATAGGGTCACTATGAGTTGGAGCTGCCTCAACAGCACCTAACAACAACAACAACAACAACATGTTAATGAGGCAGGATGTAATCTACAGGATTAGGCTGGATCTTGAATTGATCTCTTTTGAGATATAAAAGGGATTAAACAACCCAGCAGAGGGACTTCAGTACCACCAAGAAAGAAGAACCTTTAGCCAAACCCATCTTTGGACTCAGGATTCCTGTGCTGGGAACCTCCTATACCCAGAGGAAGGTTGATGCCAAGACACATGAAGATCTCCAAGGAATGCTGGGTCCACAGATGCTGAAAGGAGACAAGGACTTTCCTCCTAAATTGTGAGCCAATAGAGAGAGAACCCCTCCCCCTAGAGCTAGCTGAATTTAGACTTTTAGCCACTGAAACTAGGAGAGAGCAAATTTCTGTTTGTCAGAGAGTAAATTTCTGCTTGTTAAAGCCACCCACTCCTAGTATTTCTGCTATAGCAGCAGTAGAGAAGGCAGAAAATGTCTTAAGGAGAACACATTATTGACTTGGTTGTCAATATCAAGTGTAAACAAAAAGAAGGAGATTAGAAGTTACTGTGTGAAAAGCCTTTTCTGTTGTGGAAACAGAAGCTAGATTATAGAGAAGTGAGAAAATAGAACAAATATAAAACTTTTTTTTCCTTCTCTCAGAGCTCATATTTTTGAGTTTCACTTACAACATTTTTCACTTTTTTAGAGAAAGTGAAAGCAATTCATCTTTCTGAAAAGAATTAAATGTGGATGAGTGTCTGGTCCTCATAACCTCTAGGGGGTCTTCTAATGCAGAAAGCCTTTGATTTCATTGATGACACACAAATAAATAAAACCACTCAACACTTTTGTCTTCTGAGGAGGAAAGACTGTGGAAATGTTAATGGTATGGTGCTTCCTCGTATTGGAACAATTAGATTGTCTGGAAGTCACTTTTGTCTTGTACTATATGTAACACAATCTAGCTTTCCTACGCTCTTCTTTATTTAGTGTGTTTTTGTGCAGATGGAAAATAAAACTATATGGGAAAAACAAAAATGCTCCATTTGTATGTTTCTGATATACTGTGTTAAGATTTAAACATTAAAATAATTTTGGACCACATATGAAATCTACTTTTAAATTGGACAAGCTAGCTTCAGAATATGTGATGAGAAAGTATAAAACCAAAACAAAAAACAACCTTATAGTGACATTGTATACAATTGGCTGTAGGATTCAGGTTTAAGAAAATTGTCAGGAATGAAGAAAATTAAACACATTTTAAACACATACCTTTAAAATTTTAGATATGTACCTAAAACTATGCAATAGACTTTTAAGAAAGTTATAAAAATGTAGTTTCCAGGGAGTCTATTGCTTTCTCTCTTCCTGTAAAAATATATCATAGTTTAGAAAAATACTTTTCAGAGTAGGAGTTATTTATTTTTTAAAAATAAGTTTTTATGTTTTATTTCCTCTTATGGGATTAATTCTGCAGTGAACGCTTAGAAAAATAATAATTGTACCCACGGTAACTCCTTTCTGTATTTTATTCATCAGTGTGACAGTTCTCACAACATTTATTTGACAGCTCTAATCCTCCTTTTTCTAGTAGTTTAGTTCTCACAGCTCATATTTTAAGATGTCACAGCGGCAGAAAGATGAAAAACTTCATGTCTCCTCTACTATTTATATAACTATGAAATGTAAGTTTTCAACTCATTCTTTTAATCTGTTGGTGCGAGAGAATTTTTGTTCTCCCCTCTTCAATCTTACCCAAAATGGGTTCAATCTCCTGTGTACGGGGTTGCTTTCTTTTCCGTGAAGGTGGGCTGAGCAAAGGAGCGTGACGCAAGAGTGGGCTGGCTGGGAGAAAGCGGCCTTGCGTTCTTGTGAATGAGCCCATTCGCAGCGCAAATTCGAAGCGGCGGCTAGGGCTGCGGCGGCTCGAGCAGCGGAGGCTCTGCGCATCCCAGTCCTGCCTCCTTGGCAGGAGCCCGAAGCTAAGTGCTCATCCTAAACCCCACCCAGGCTTCCTCTGTCTTTTCAAGTTCTTCATGCTGCCCAACTAAAAGGAGAAAATGGGCACGGGGGATTTTATCTGCATTTCCATGACCGGAGGGGCGCCCTGGGGGTTCAGATTGCGAGGTGGCAAGGAGCAGAAGCAGCCCTTACAAGTTGCTAAGGTAGGACCCTGACAGCAACGTTACCACCGCTCTGTGCTGGGTGGAAAGGAAGTAGCAACCTGTTGATGGGGTTTTCAAATTCTGCTTTAGAAGTCTGTATGTTCGTTTGATTTTGGCTGTTTTGTTTCAGTTCATGCTTTAAGAAGCCTTGAATGGTAATATATACCATATATGTAACTAATTTGCAATTAAAAAGACAAGAGTGCTGTATTAAGCAACTGACGATAGGACTTTTTAATCATCTTCACGGACAACCATTAGGAAACTTGGGAAAGTTTCATCTAGGCAGCATTAGAATATGCTGTTGAATTTTTGTTTCATGTCACTTTATTTAGCTCTGGCAAGAGAGAAATGCTCAACTCAGCATAACCAATCAGACTAGCTATTTTGAGGACTCTTATAAAGTGTTACTAGTGGCATTTATTATGCAGCATTCAAGAAAGAGCCAATTTTGGGCAATAATGTTTGAACTATGTCATAAAATCTATTTAGAAGAATACCTTTTAAGGATTTGACAAATAAATGCAAAATCCAAGTATTCTTTTCCATCATTTGTACTCATCTGTATAAGAACTCAAAATAAAATTCAAAGAGACTCATAAATATATTGTAAGTAGCTTAGAGGAAACTTCACAATGCATCTAATAGCTATTTTAAATGTTTTATGTGTTTTTGTTGCCATTAGATGATTTGTTTTTGTAGCTTAATATACTATCAGTTTATTTGGGGGGCTCTGATAATGTCTAATTGGGACTCAACTAAGATGAATTTTAAAATGCCTGAGACCAAGCCATCATTTACCTGATTCTAACATTATATTGTCAAATTATATGAAAGCGCATGCTTGCTTAATTTCCTATTTAATGCATATGTTAAAAATAGATCCAGATCTTTATGAAATATATGGAATACTTGCCTTTGTAGGTATTCCTTCCCTTTGGCTTTTACTTTTTAAAAATGTTCAGTAAAAAGAAAGGAGTTTTTTTTTTTTTCCCCTTTAATTTCTCCTCCTAGGCATCCATCAGAAAAACCTTTCAGAATATGATGGTGGAATCCTGCCACCTAGTGAAAATTTCAAACATTAAGAATGAAGCATAAAACAGGAGATGAAATGCAGAATTTTTAGAACTGAAAAATTTCTCAGAAATCTCCAGTTCAACTTCTCTAACTTTAGACGAGGAAAGAGCCAGGAGAGGTTAAGTAGCTTACTTAACCTCAATTCAAAAATTGCTCAAAAATTCTATGACCCTAATGGTTATTTTAGAATCACTTATCTGCTTGTTGGAATTTGGGGGCAGAAATCCCCAGGAGCTGTTATCCTCTGGTGGCTCTTTGGTAGCTAGACTTTAAGAGTCAGTGATGGGTTTCTCCTGAGTTCTTTGTACATTGATTTTAAGGTGGAACCACCTTCTGGTGATTCTTGAAGAAGTGAAGCACTTTGCTAGTAGCTTACCTCCAGTCCTCAGCTTTGAACTGGCAGAGTGGTTAAAGGAGACAGAAAGGTGGTTTCATTAGATTTCTTTAGTAATCGATAGACGGCAACATCAGATAAAATATTAATACTTATGTAGAATTCATCAGACTGAAGTGAACTTGAGTTTTGAGTAGCTATTGGCTGGCTCTGGTTACTGAGATTTGGGTTCTAATCCCAGCTCTAATTTACAATCTGCTCTCAGACAGATCTCTAACCCTTCCTGTGGCATCTCTCATCTGTCCTCTGTGTGTGTGTGTATGTGTGTGTGTAGGGAGAGAGAGAGACAGAAATTTTGAGTGAGGTGGAGCAGGAGAGAAAAGAGGAGGGAATGGGACTGTAAAATCAGTGAGGTTTTATCTTGCTCAAAAATTTTAGAATCACTTATCTGCTAGTTGGAATTTGGGGACAGAAACGCCTAGGAGCTGTTATTCTCTGGTGGCTGTTTGGTAGCTAGACTTTAAGAGTTGGTAATAAGTTTCTCCTGAGTTCTTTGTACATTGATTTCAAGGTGGAACCATCTTCTAGTGATTCTTCAAGAAGTGAGGCACTTTGTTAGTGAAGGGTATTTATAGAGGGATCTCAGTGTTCTGTGGAGGCATTTCACCACATTTTCCCATTTCTCTGATGGTTTGCCAGGATATAGAGGGCCCGTTAGACCAAAGGAGTCCTGGTAGAGTACTGGTTAAAGAGATTGACTGCTAACCAAGATGTCAATGAATGATTCAAACCCATCAATTGCTCCATGAGAGAAAGATGTGGCAGAAGGCTTCCATAAAGATTCCCACTGCCATCGAGTTGGATCCAACTCATAGCGACCCCTCCTTGGGTTTCCAAGGCACTATCACTACGGAAGTGGATTGCCCAACCTTCCTTCCAAGGAGTGGCTGGTGGGTTTGAACCCGTTGGAAGTCCTGTAGGGCAGTACTACTCAGTCCTAGAGGGGCGTACTGAGTCAGAACCAACCCCACGGCAGTGGGTTCAGTGGGCTAAACTGTATGATCATCAAATAATTCAGTGCTGCACTCCCCCAAAATTATCTTTCCCAAAATACCCTGGCAATATACTTGCTTTTAAGCAAAATCATTAATTTTTATTTTTTATGGGTAACACTTTCTTTCTTTTTAAAATTGTGCTGTAGGTGCAAGTTTACAAAGCACAGTTTGTTTTATATTCAACATTTAGTGTACATTTGGTTTCACTCCCCAGTTACCATCTCCAATCCTAACCGACTCTCCACCTCTCGCTGCCCAGTAGCCCTCCCCCTGGCCTGTGCCCCTCACAGTTATGCACTCCTGTGTTTCCTGCATTTCCTCCATGCGAATGTTGCCCCTCTGGTGCCCTGTGGTCAATTGCTCCAAGGGATGCATCTCCATAGAGTATGTGGGTGCATCACCCTGGGTTGAATGGTCTGCATGTACATCTTATTTATTATTGGGTCAGCCCCTGGGAATGAGTTTTATTTCAGGCCCAAAGTGTATCCCAGGGCCATAGTATTGGGGGCCCCACCAGAGTCTATCCAACCAGTAATTCTGGTCATTATTGTGTTTTTGAATTTTGTTCTGTGTTTTTCCTCCCACTCTATCCAGGATCTCCAGTTTTGACCCCTTCCCAAGTGGTTGGCATTGGTAGCCGGGCATCATCTAGTGTTTCTGGTCTCACAGGCCATCATGTCCTAGGGCTGACTGCTTCCAAATGCCCTTGGTTATTTTCACTCTTCTTCATTTCTGACAATAGGAGACCATTAGCTGCATCTTAGATGGCTTCTTGAAAGCTTTTAAGACCCCAGTCATTACTCACTAATGTAGGATGAGGAACAAGACTTTTAGGTATTTTGTTGTGCCAATTGAGTCTGTTGTCCCCCAATACTATGGTCCTGAGTCGGTAGATCCATTGGGTCTCTCTCCCACAGTGTCTGGCTGTCTGCGAGGGATTGCTCTATGTCTGTCTTCTGTTGTTTCTCTAAGGATTGTGGATATTTTGTATCACTGGTATCTGTGCAAGATTAGCTTCAGCTGAATCTATCCTTGGTCTAGAGTATCCTGATCATCTCAGATGTTTATGTGTTTATCTGTAGCCTGGTGTTTGGTGTTAATGGTAATGCAGTATTGTGTATATACTGGTATTAGCCTCTGTCATCTATATCTTACATGCACAATTCAGTGTCCTCCCTTTCCCTAATATTATCATGGTGGTCACAGACTCTTTCCATACCATCCCTCCCCTTACCCACTTCAGCATGTGGCCCCCAATTAGCCCGAAATTAATCCCTCCTCTTCCCTCCCCACCCGGTAACCTACAAAGTGAGTTTCCTTCAGTAAGGAAACCCTTCTTTGTCCTTTTACAGTAATGGACTCATACAGTATTTGTCCTTCTGAGATTGACTTATTTCACTCAGTATAATGTCCTCCAGATTTGACCACATTGTGAGATGATTCGTGTATCCTTCATTGTTCTTTAATGTAGTATAGTATTCCATTGTGTGAATGTACCATAATTTGGTTATCCATTTATCCATTGATGGACATTTAGGTTGTTTCCATCTCTTTGCTGTAGTGAATTGTGCTGCAATGAACATAGGTGTGCATATGTCTGTTCGTGTCCTGCCTCTCACCTCTTTAGGATATATTCCTAATAATGGAATTGCAGGGTCAAATAGTATTTCTATTTTCAGTTTTCTAAGGAAAGGCCATACCGTTTGCACAATCATTGTACCATTTTACAATCCCACCAGCAGTGTATAAGAGTTCCAATCTCTCTGCAACTTTGCCAGCATTTGTTATTTTCTGTCCTGTTGAACTTTGCTGTTATTGCTGGGGTGAGATGATATCTTGTTGTTTTGATTTGCATCTCTCTAATGACTCAATGGCACATAACAACAACAACAACAACTAAAGATCAGAAGCAATTCCTCATGTGTTTGTTGGTTGCCAGCATATCATCTTCAGTGAAGTGTCTGTTCAAGTATCTTGCCCATTTTTGAATTGGATTGTTTGTCTTCTTGGTGTTGAGATGTTGAAGTTTTCTATAGATTTTGGAGATAAGTCCTTTGTCAGATATGTCATAAGCAAATATTTTCTCCCAATCTGTAGGTTCTCTTTTTACCCTTTTGACGAAGTCTTTTGAGGTGCATAAGAATGTAATTTTTGAAAGATTCCAGTCATCTAGCTTCTCTTCTACCGCCTGTGCATTCTGGGTTATGTTTGATAGTCTATTTATGCTGTAAATTAGGGCTCCTAGATTTGCTCCTATTTTATCTTTGATGAATTTTATAGTTTTGGGTTTTACATGTAAGTCTTTGACCCAGCTTGAGTTTGTTTTTGTGTATGGGGTGAAGTATGGGTCTTGTTTAATTTTCTGCAAGTGGATATCCAGTTTTGCCAGCACCATTTGTTAAAGAGGCTATCTCTTCCCCATTTAATGGGGTTTGGACCTTTGTCAAAGATCAGCTGTCCATAGATGGATGAGTCTATTTCTGGGCTTTTGATTCTGTTCCATTGGTCTATCTGTCTGTCATTGTACCAATACCACACTGTTTTGACTACTGAGGCTGTATAGTAGGTTTTAAGATCTGGGAGTGTGAGACCTCCCACTTTGCTCTTCTTCTTCAGTAGTGCTCTGCTTATCTGAGGTCTCCTTCCTTTCCATATGAAGTTAGTAATTGGTTTTTCCATGTCTTTAAAAAATGTTGTTGGTATCTGGAAAAAGATCATTAATTAAGCATGAGGATATTTGATTTAATTTTCTAGTTTGTGAGGAGCTCTGGTGGCATAGTGCCTTAAGGCATTTGACTGCTAACCAGAAAGCTGGAGGTTCAAACCCACCAGCCACTCCTTGAAAGGAAGACTGGGCAATCTACTTCCGTAGAGATACAGCCTCAGAAACCCAAGGAGGGGTAGATATGAGTGGAATTTACTCGAAGGCAGGACTTTGGTTTGGGTTTTTTTTGGTATGTGTGTGTATTGCTCCCTGTCTTCTCTATGAGGAGAGACAGAGAATGTAGTCTATACTCTACCTTTTCTTTATATGTGCAAAAGGAATGACTAAAGAAACTTCTAAGGAGATGAATTTCTAAATGACTATGACAATGCCCATTTTTGTTGGTTTATATTTTTAATTGGTAGTATAGTGCCTAAAGCACTTGACTGCTAACTGGAAGGCTGGCGGTTCAAACCCATCAGCCACTCCTTGGAAGGAAGGTTGGGCAATCTACTTCCGTAGTGATACTGCCTCAGAAACCCAGGGAGGGGTTGCTATGAATTGGGTCTGACTCGGTGGCATACAACAACAACATATTTTTAATTCAAATTTATTACATTCAGTTTCTTACACTGTTGTTGTTATGTGCCATCGAGTTTCTATGCTATCAAGGCCATGGCCTCACTGAGATCACTTTTTTAAAAAAATCATAAAATCAAGTTGATTCTAGTAATGGCTTCACATTGAGTTCAAGGTGAAGTGAATGGTGCTGGGACATAGACTTTCTCCCCATCTTAGAACTGGTGATAGGTGAACTGGAGATTAGGGCCAGATCACCTCCAAGTAGGAGGATACTGGAGAGAAATGAGAAATGGTAAGTAAGATACGGTGGCCAACAAATGAAATGCTCACTGTTTTTGAAGAACATGCACAGGATTGAATTGGGAATTGTTGTTATGTGCTGTCAAGTCGGACCCGACTCATAGCGACCCCTTCTTGGGTTTCCGAGGCAGTATCACTACGGAAGTAGATTGCCCAACCTTCCTTCCGAGGAGTGGCTGGTGGGATTGAACTGCCAGCCTTCTGGTTAGCAGTCAAGTGCCTTAGGCCCTATGCTACCAGAGCTCCAAGATAAATATTTCTAAAGAAAAGAAATTTTCAAACAGTGCCTGAACCGTGCCCCTTAAATGTGAGAATCATTATATCATAATTAATCATTAAACCATGATTCTATAGATTTAATGATTCTTATCTATTACTGTTCATATGCTTTTTAAAACATTGAGTAAAAAATGTGTTATTTAGGCAAAGCACATTTCAAATAATATAATTATTATGCCTTAGTGTCAACAGTGAGTTTTCTACAATAGTTCAAATTACAAGTTCTATAGATTAAAAATAAAATTGGCTTGTTGTGAAATAGCTAGTGTTTAAATTTTTTATAATTCTATATAGAAAAAAAATCTAACAAGCGGAAATAGCACAGCAAACACTAGTCTAATGTTAATAAGAATGATTATAAATAAAATAGCTTTATAATTCCCCAAAATACTTTTATAGTGCTATGTTTAGTCAGTTTTGAGAGATGCTCAAACATTTTAAGTAAGTGAGCTAGGGAAAATGTAGGCAAATCCTAGCTTTAAAAGATAACTGATAGAAATAATCACAAAAACTTTCCATTGACATTGAAGTTCAAGGCCATTATATAAAACGGTTTATTTCCAAAAGTAAACTGAATTTCTAAAAGCCCCAAGTAATCATAACATTAAACATTAAAAACCTAGTTTTAATGTTTTATATCTTTTAACTTATATCCTAAATATATATGATGGAAAGCAAACATTTTAAATACTGTCATGGGACATTACTCTGCAAAGTATATTTCCAAGAGATCATCCAAAGAAACAAATTTATCCAGATGTAATTTAGTATAAAACCCCCTTGTGTGTGTGCAGATGCCTTTATAAAAAGCATGTCAGCACTTTTACTTTACAAACTCTCTTTTTAGGGACACATACTTACTTCACTTATCTCTGGATATACTCTTGGCAAATCATTTTGGAAGATCTTTATATTAAGCCAAATTCACTACCGTCGAGGTGGATCAACTCATAGCAACCCCTCCTTGGGTTTCCGAGGCAGTATCTCTACAGAAGTAGATTGCCCAACCTTCCTTCTGAAGAGGGGCTGGTGGGTTTGAACTGCCAGCCTTCTGGTTAGCAGTCAAATGCCTTAGGCACTATGCCACCAGATCTTTATATTAAGAAGGAATAAGTTTTTGTTTTATGAACAAATCTTATATTTAATCCAGAAATAACTCATATTTAAAAAGCAATGCATAAAGAAATATTCAGACTATTTATTCTTTATATCTTTTACTTTAGTTAGAAATTCGTTCTTCAAAACTCGTAAACCATTATAATAAAAATAAAAATAAAGGATCAGGTTTGCTGGTCTGATAAAGCCTGGTGAAACCCCTGAGACTAAGGCACCTTCAGGTTTGGAATTGAACCCACTTCTGTGGCTTCCAGACAAAAGACAGGCATATGAGCTGAATATTTACATTAGGTAGATACACTCCTTGGAGAAATCAGTCATGGAAGAATAGAAGGGCTGTGTACGCACATGGAGACAGCTCTGGGGGCAGGAGTGCATGGGAGGGAAGGACACAGGAAAGAGGTAACAATGGGGAGGAAGTGGGAAGAGAGCTGTTGCACTATGGAAAATTGTAGTTAATGTCGTGAGACAAAGTTTATGTGAACTGCTGTATGGAAAGTGAAATTGCTCTGTAAAGTTTCACCCAAATCACAATAAAAATTAAAAAAACAAGCAAACTTATAAACCATTAAAATACTTATTCTTCTCTAAAATTCATTTTTAATTAAAGTTTCAAATAAATTTTATTAAAATTGAGATGACAAATTATAATCTTTTGTTTCTTGAGGTAGAAGTGGATTTAATGATTCTTATCTATTACTGTTCATAAACTCTTTAAAACATTCAGTAAAAATGTGTTATTTAGGCAAAGCACATTTCAAATAATGTAATTCTTGTCCCTTATTTTCATCAGTGAGTTTTCTACAGTATTTCAAAGAATAATTCCAGGAACATAAGTATTTCTCAAGGGGGAAAATATTTTAATGTTTGAATGTGTATATTTAAGAATTGTTGCTAGATGCTTTTGAGTTAGTACTGACTCATAGTGACCCTGTGTACAACAGAACAAAACACTGCCCGGTCCTGCACCGTCCTCACAATCACTGCTATGTTTGGCTTCATTGTTGTAGCCACTCTGCCATTCCATCTTGTTGAGGGGCTTTCTCTTTTTCTTTGATCCTCTACTTTACTAAGCATGATGTTGTTCTCCATGGACTGGTCCCCTGATAGCATGTCCAAACTACCTGAGATGAAGTCTGGCCATCCTGGCTTCTAAGGAGCATTCTTGGCTGTCCTTCTTTTAAGACAGATTTGTTTGTTCTTCTGGTAGTCCATGGTATATTTGATATTCTTTGCCAACACCAACAATATTTTAGGGTAAATTGTCCTTAAAATATATAGAAAGTTAGTAGCATCTTTATTAGAAAAATATACCTGATCACTTAATTTTTTTAAATGTATTTTTTGAAATATAATTTATGTACAGTGAAATACACACAATTAAACTCACATGGGTCAATGCATTTTTTTCTTTTTTTTTGCTGTGTTCCCCCACCCCCCACCCCTGGTAACCAATGAAGAAAGTTCCCTTCCATATATAAATCTTTCTTTGACTTTTTAAAATAAGAACTAATACTATATTTGTCCATCTGTGATTGACTTCTTTCACTTAGCATAATGTCCTCTAAATTCATCCATGTTATGCCGTGTTTTGCAGATTCTACATTTTTCTTCAAGCTTGCGTAGTATTCTATTGTGTGTATGTACCACAGTTTGGTTATCCATTCTTCTGTTGATGGGCACCTAGGTTGTTTCCATCTTTTTGCTATTGGAAATAGTGCTATGATGAACATGGGTGTGCATATATCTGTTCTTGTCCTGGCTCTCACTTCTTTAGGATATAAACCTAATAATGGGATTGCTGGGTCAAATGGTATTTCTAATTCCAGTTTTTTAAGGAATCACCATACTGTTTTCCATAGTGGTTGTATCATTATACAGTCCCACCAGCAGTGTATGAGAGTCCCAATCTCTCCACATCCTCACCAGCATCTACCATTTTCTCTCTTGTTGAACTCTGCTATTAGTGCTGGGGTGAGATGGTATTTCATCGTTGTTCTGATTTGCATCTCTCTGATAGCTAATAACTGTGAGCGTTTCTTCATGTATTTGCTGGCAGCCAGAATATCCTCATTGGTGAAGTGTCCATTCATGTCTTCTGCCCATTTTTTAATTGGATTGTTAATCTTTTTGTTGTTTAGGTGTTGGAGTTTTCTATAAATTTTAGAGATAAGTCCCTTGTTAGATATTTAATTATCAACAAGTATGAATTTGTTGCCAATCACTTAATTTTTTATAGATTTTTTTTTTGTGTATGCATTTTCTAGAAATTCTAAAAACAGGTATACTTATATAAGTCAGTGCACACTGTTTAAATCTGTTAAATGGAAGTTATAGAGAATTCTTATTTTAAAATTTCATGCTTTAAGACAGTTTACTGTTTGTTGAAAGAAGGTAATGAAGTTAAGCATTGGCTATGCATTGGTTTTACCAATATCTGGGCATAGTGCACATATAGCTTGCATTTATCAAGCACTTACAATGTGCAAGGAAGTGTTCTAAGTGCTTTGCAGCTATTATCTCTTCAAATGATGCCCCAAACTTGTGAAACGGGTATGAAACGGAGTCTCATTTTAAAGATAACGAAATTGAGGCACAGAAAGACTAAGTTACTTGCCAACGGTTATGCTATAAAAAATGGAAAATGATTGGAAGTCCGACTTTAAACAGTAGCAAGCTACTACATGTTTCTCTGAGAGGGTGAAGGTTAGGTTCCCTTTTCTCAAAAGGGACATTTATTTTTCAAAATATCTTGTTCTGCATCCAACTCTGAGTAACTGGTCTGTGGTACACCTTGGGTATTGGGATTTGTAAACACTGTGAAGATAATCCTGGCATGTAGTCAAGATTTAGAACCCTTGTTGTAGAAAGTTGAGGTCAGATATATCATCTTCCACTGATGGGTGACATAAACTATCCTTCCAACACCTTCCCATAATCCCTATCCCAGGTCAATATAAGTGGAGGATTGGAGTGAGGCTATGTTCTTGGCCTAGTAAGCAGGTCATAACTGATTGTGAGGAGATTTTCCCTCTCTGAGTCAATGATATGTGTGGTCGAGGGAATAGAGGAGGTATTGGGAAGCTTCCAAATGAGCATTGTAAAGATTTGGGGTGCCTGAAAGAAGGGGGTCTGGAAACTTATTTCCTACTAGGATGTCTTCTTTGTTCTTTTTATCTTTGACTTGATAGCTTGCCTGGTGCATATGTGAATGATAGGAGATCGGGATGAAACTGAAGAAAAAATGGAGGGAGAAAGGAAAGAAGGAGAAATGGGAGAGGGGAGGAAAAGAGGGAGAGAGAAAGGGAGAGAGAGAGATAGGGCTAGAGCTAGAGCTGGGGGGGGGGGCAGAGAGAGAATTAGAGCCTACATTCACCCATTTGGCAAGACAAGGATCCTTGCATTTCCTCTAGATGGTTGCCTGTTCTGGTTACCTAGTGACATTCTGACAGAAATATACTACAAATGGGATAGCCTTAACAAACAGGAGTTTATTCTTACAATTTGGGGGCTTTAAGTCCAAGTTCAAAGTGCCAGGCTCTAGGGGCTGCATGAAAGCCCCTCAACTTTGGGGTCCAGCTTTGCCTCCTGCTCCTGGCCCACTGAAGCTAGAGGCGTTTCTTCACTCAGACAGCTGCTGGCTGCTGAGGCTGAGAAGCCCAAGTTTGGTCAAGGTAAAAAGGCACAGTAAAAAGACAAGTAAAAAGGCATAGTACCGATGTTACCAAATCACATGGCAGGCCATTAATTTAAGTCCATTTTAAGTTCCAAGGCCCGCAGAGCATGGCAAGCTGCTGAACAACGACGTGGTTACATGCAGGGTCCAAGCATGCCATAGGCTAGAGACCATTCCCAAAGCTGCTTCTTATATACAGGAAGCAGACCACATAACCAAAGCAGCTACTCAGCTGCTTGTGGTAGATCTCACCATGGAGTTGATTGCCAGTCTCATCATAGGGAGTAACTATCACTCCCCAGCCACTCAACCGGTCCCAGCCAAGTTGACACAAATATAACCACCACATTGCCTATCATGGAAGTATCTGGACTTGAGCTATCTTGCCAATACCCTATTCAGGAAGGCCAAACTCTTGCTAAGAGGCTGCTAGGAGAAAGCTGGTAGCTTCAGGAATCACTGGGGCTATTAAAGTGATTGAGCAGGAGCCCGATTTCCCATGTATGGAAGTATAAAATGGTATAGAAAGTATACCTCTGCAAGGTTCTTGAAAAAAACCACACATGTGTCCTGTCATTTGGAAAAAGCCACAGAGAGGACATTGGTGACCACATAACATAAGCCAGAGAAGCACAAAAACCAACAATGAGAGAAATTCCATCTCATCTAGTTATGGATGCATGTATCTACCTTCCCATTCTATTCCCGATTATTCTTTCCTGCCCCCAGGAGCTAGATGTAAGTGAGTAAAGAGCAAACAACATCCTACTCCACAGGCCAAGCTCTGGAGCCACAAGCTCAGCCACAGTACTTAGAGAGGGAGAGAGAGAGCTTAGAGTCAGATATTAGATTGAAGTTTTAATCGGACTGGACTGTTGAATAACCAGAAACCACCAGAAATTTATGAGATCTCATCAAGGTATTATTAAGAAAGGAATTTGACTTACCATGGTTGAAAGCAGTTACTAGAAGGAATAAACTAGGTTCATGTTTACACTGAATGAGTTGAGACTCCTCGAAAACATCAGTTACATCACTCAGGTTCATATTATCAATCACATGCACTTGATGTATGTTTTGCTGTTTGGTGCCATGGAGTCAATTTCAACTCAAAAGGGCAGAGGAGGACAGCTCCATTGGGTTTTCTTGGCTGTGATCTTTACGGATGCAGATTGCCAGGTTTTTCTTCTGCAGAGTCACTGTGTGGGTTCTAATGACCAACCTTTTGGTTAGCAGCTGAGCTCCTAACCACTGCACTACCAGGGTCCTGTGATGTATGTTAGCCCTGAAGTTATCACCAGCTCATATGCTTTTCATTAATGATCATGTTGATGTGATTGATTCCAGTTGTTGTTGTTGTTAGAATGAATGAAATCTGGCCTTGCTAAGGAGCTCTGGTGGCACAGTGCCTATGGCGTATGACTGCTAACCAGAAGGTTGGCAGTTCAACTACCAGCACTCTGTGCAAGGAAGATAGGCAATCTACTTCTGTAAATATTTACTGCCTTGGAAACAATGGGGGTCACTTGGCAGGGGGTTTGATTTTTTTGTTTTGTTTTTTGGGGCTTAATAAGAATTGTAAACTTCTCCCTCTTTTTTTTGTTGACTTGCATGTGAGTAAGTACTTAAGTAACCTGGGATGCTTTTTGTTCAAGGAGATAATAATCTAGAGGGTATTTCTTGAACATTACTGTCAGAATCGAGAACCCTCAATGTAGAAGTTCTCTAAACTTTATTGTGTTCTAAACTATGGTGATTGTTGTTTTTAAATAAAATCATATTCCAAATTTCAAATCAATATGTAATATAGTTGTGATATATATATTATACTTCATTGGAGAATATTTGCATGTATTACATGGTAATGTTTTAAAGAACATATTAGCTTCTGAAATTATTTGACCAGTTGATAGGTGCTCAAAAATATAAGCTAATTTATATATTTGGATAAGTATAACAAAATATACCTGTGTATGTTTTTTCCCAAGTGTATTAACATACATTGTCACATTTGATAAACCGTTATCAGGTAGATTGGAGAAGTTTTACTATTCCCAGTTTATAGAATAAAATAAGTTATTTGTAAAAAAATCAAAAGCCACATATTTTTTCCCCTCCTTGCTAGTAAAGACACCATACTGTTCTCTTGTATGAGCCTGGATAAAAAGACTTGTTGTTGTTATGTGCCATTGAGTCGGACCTGACTCATAACAACCGTCCTTGGGTTTCCGAGGCAGTATCACTACGTAAGTAGATTGCCCAACCTTCTTTCCAAGGAATGGCTCTTGGGTTTGAACTGCCAGTCTTCTGGTTAGCAGTCACGTGCCTTAGGCATTATGCTACCAGAGCTCTGAAAATTACTACGATTTTAATAAAGAGTTTGCATGAACTAGAATCACCAAATATAAAATTTAATCTTTAAAACTTTATAACAATTTTTTCTCTTAGTGAACCTGAGGAAAAGGATTCCAGAAAATCTATCTCTAAGCTAATATGTGGGAGCTCTGGTAGCATAGTGGCTAAGGCACTTGACTGCTAACCAGAAGGCTGGCGGTTCAAACCCACCAGCCACTCCTCGGAAGG
>NW_006921919.1:2255611-2289913 GCF_000298275.1 Orycteropus afer afer
TTGAACCACCAGCCTTCTGGTTAGCAGTCAAGTGCCTTAGGCACTACGCTACCAGAGCTCCCCAGAGCTCCCCAGAGCTCCCCGGGCTGGATGTAGTTCTTTTTAACCAGCATATAATCGTAGTGTGTTTCAGAAAAATGTACTAAAAAATTCAGTGTTTTACCATTTGAAACATTGTAAATAAAAAATTGTATCTCTAGATTATGTGACAATTATTTTCCTACATTTGCCTTTGGTTTTTACAATCTTGTTTTCCCACAAGTAGCTTCCCTACTGTACTTTAGAAACAGTGTGGGTACTCAATTGATCAGACAATGAACTGGAAGAGTTTTCTTGACTCTGTTTTATAGACTATCTGATACTATCTTGGCAATATCCCTTCCTTCACCACTTTCCTTCATCTTCTTCATCAAAATTTACCTGGCTTGAATTTCACCTTATGACACTGTCCTCCTCCCCTCCCTCTGCAAAGAAATCTGTAACTATCAATAGGTGTAATTTTCCCCAAAACAATTCATTGCCTTCAACAGTGTCTTTCTACAGATAATTTTATTTAACAAATGCTTATATGATGTATATACCAGGTATCAGGCACTATTTTAAACACTTTTAAAATATAATGAAAGAACTCTATGAGGTTATCATTTACACATCTCCATTATAGAGGCACAGAGAGGATAACTTGCCCAAGTCACATGGGAGGGTAGTAAAGGTCAGAGCGGAGATTCAGACCTAGAGAGTTTGGCTCTAGGCTCATGTTCAAAACTCCTGCACATGACATTTTTGTGTCTGGTATAATTTGAATGGGCAGTTAAGAGGAGAAGAGGGCAACGTAACAGACTATAGTGGAGAGACTTTTTTGATGCCTTAAGCCAAACCTTTTCCTGTTTTGATATTTAGCACAGCTTTGCTTACTTAAATTAGTGTCAAATCATTTTGCTTGAAAACTTTTATTCCCAGAACAGATAATTTAGGAAATGAGATAGAAACAGAAGCTTGCATAATTATGTCTCCTGTTGGATAGTTTTTCTTTGATTTCTTCTTGTAAGATTTTCTGCATCTTCTTAAAAAACATGTCATACTTATTTTAATATTGAAATAAAGGAAACAAAGTTTCTAGCAGTAGGACTATTTCTGAAAATTTTATCATGCATTCCAAGATGTCTTAAAGTTGATCCTATTCAAGAGGTATGAAATCAATGCATTAGACTTTCCTCAATAGCTCTCACTCCATTTCCTGCTCTCTGTTTCTACTTCTTCAGCGCAGGCCCTCATTATTTGTCTCTTAGGTAACCATGTTGGCTCTTTAACTGGTCTTTCTGCTTCTGGTTTCAAATTCCTCAGGTTCATGCTACACAGAGCTGCCAAAGAGATTTTTCTAAATCACCTGTTATATCACTGCTTGAAATACTTCAAAGGCTCCCCATCACTGTCATCAAAATAACTATAACATTTTAAACATTTATTATATATAGACAATAGATTATGTACTTTATGAATTGTTTCATTCACAATGGCACTTTATCCTTCTTTACAGATAAGAGAACTGAGGCTTAGAGAAGCTTAACACATAACCTAAGGTCATACAGCTAGTAAGTGGCAGGTTCAGGACAGAGGCCAGTTTGATGCTAGTGCCCAAGGTCTTAACTGCCACCCTCAGTTCACAGTCTGGCAGCCCAATGGTGGCACTCATAACTCTACATGGTTTGGTCCCTGCCAAACTGCCTAGGCTCATCTCCTATCACTCCTCCAAATCTGTGTTCAGTTCTCGCAGAACACTCTGTCTTTCTTGCTGTTGTTCTTAGTCAGCACTGAGACAGTTTCCACTCATGGTGACCCCATGTATGCAGGGTAGTACTGCTCCATAGGGTTTTCCAAGCAGTGATCATTTGGAAGCAATTTATCAGACCTGTCTACCTAGGCACCTTTGGGTGGGTTGGAACTGCCAAACTTCTGGCTAGTAGCATAGCACTTAACTGTTGACATCTCCCAGGGACTCCTTTTTCTTGCTTCCAAGACTTTACCTGTGCTGTCTTTAGCTAGAATGTCCTTCCACCTCTTCCCCTAATGTATCCCAAAATATGCTTGGAGAAATCTTAGTCATCTAGAAGACTCAGCTCAAAGTCAGCTCTTTGAGAGGTTTGACTCAATTTTCTAGTCAGAAGTAAGCATTTGCTCTTCTGTGTTCCCATGATCACACATAGCTTTCCCCTGGCTCTCCCATAAGCTTCACTGCTATGGCTGTGATTTCTGCTCACATCATTTGTTTCCTCCATTAGACCAGTGGTATTCAAAATGTCTTGGTTGTGTCCCATAAATAAAAAAAATCTAAGCATATTCTAGACACACACACACACACACACACTGCCATCAAGTTGGATCCGACTCATAGCGACCCCTCCTTGGGTTTCTGAGGCAGTGTCACTACAGAAGTAGATTGCCCAATCTTCCTTATGTAATTCCATGTTATGTATCGTATATAGTACTATATCAGTATTATCATATATTACATATATATCATCATAATAATGATATTACATAGTACCATGATATAATGGGAGCATAGTGCCTAAGGCACTGGACTGCTAACCAGAAGGCTGGTGGTTCAAACCCACCAGCCACTCCTCGGAAGGAAGATGGGGCAATCTACTTCCATAATGACACTGCCTCGGAAACCCAAGGAGGGGTCGCTATGAGTCGGGTCTGACTCAAGGGCACATAACAACAACAACAACAACATGATATATTACTATATATAATAATATAGATGCCATGTATGATTTAAATATATATATATAGCCACTCCTTGGAAGGAAGATTTTTAAGAATACATACTTTTATCATTTCATCCAGGAAAATCGCATAATAGAAACATTTTCAATAATTCTTTTCAAAATGTTCTCACTGTTTTATGCGTTTCTTTGAAAAACGTTGCTTTCAAAGTAATTCGTTGGAATATCACTTTTATCTTGAAGTAACTCATTGTTTTTATTCTAAAATATATGCCAGGTAACCTACAACTAAGAGCTACCTATCATCCATCGTCCCAGAAAAGGTCAACAATTGTAGAACATTCACATATTTGTAAAATAAAACTGTGAAACATGTTTAAGTTTCACAACCTTTTTTTAAGGTTGACAGGAGCTACCAGTGAAGCTCTGTGGTACAAATCTGTTTGATACAAAAACTTTTCATGATCATTTCCTGTAACATTACAACATATTTTAAAGATTCTTGTATATTAAATATGTGTTTCTATAAAATTAACTATACTGATGCTATCCCGTGGTCCTTCTTGAGCTTTTACAAATTTTTTGCTGCATTAATTTGCCTACAAATAATGTATTGGTTGTGAGACACCTTCATGACTTTACCCTGGAAACTTTTAGTTATTCAGGTTAAAGCAGCTGCTCTATCAATGGATTTATTTACACAGTTTTTCCATAAAACACTGCTTTTTTTAATTGAAGAATTAATTTACTGTTGAGAACTTATCTCTGCTGGTATCTTTCCTATTTACTTCCTAAAGAAGTAGTTCTTCATCTATTTTAGTATTGAAATAAAGAACAAAAAACCCAAACTCACTACTGTTGAGTCGGATCCTACTCATAGTGACCCCTCCTTGGGTTTCAGAGGCGGTATCTGTGTGTAAGTAGATTGGCCAGTCTTCCTTCCGAGGAGTGGCTGGTGGGTTTGTACCAGCAGCCTACTGGTTAGCAGTCAAATGCCTTAGGCACTACACCACCAGAGCTCCTAGTAGTATTAGTTAGTATTGAAATGGAATCTAACAAATACTGTAAGCTGAGACATGCTGGAAACATAAATGCTTTATTCCTACTTTACAACAAACCTCCTACAATATGTAGCTGGTTCTAATATTAAAAACCAAAAACCCACTGCCGTGGAGTCGGATCTGACTCAGAGTGACTCCTTCTTGGGTTTGTGAGGCAGTATCTCTATGGAAGCAGATTGCTCAACCTTCCTTCCTAGGAGTGGCTGGTGGGTTTGAACCTCCAGTCTTAGCAGTCAAATGCCTAAGACACTACGCCACCAGAGCTCCTGTTCTAATATTACTTCTACTAATTTCCTGACATTTTTTTCTTTGCATCTTCAATTCTATTTGCTTACAGATACATATCTTGGTTTGTTGACATACTGTAGCCATTTTTATTACATCCTTTAAGAGTAAGATTTTCATTATCATTTGGTTTTAATGTTGTAAAGCTTTAAATTCAGTATTGCCTGACATCAACCACTGTTTTAAAAACAAGTCCAGAACTTTATCATGTTCTGGATGCTTAGATTTTTAAATATCTTCCTAATCCTGATTGCCTATATCCAGGAGCACAGTAGGCCAAATTTCCTCTAAAATGACATTAGATATGTATACATATTCCAAATTATCTGCTGGATAATTTTGAGTATTTTACCTACCTGTCGGATCTATTAGATAGTAAACAAAAAACAAACAAAAAAAAAAAGCTCATTGCTGTTGAGTTGAATCCGACTCATAGCGACTCCTGCTGGGGTTTCCGAGGCGGTATCACTATGAAGCGGAAAGAAGGTTGGGCAATCCTACTTCCGTAGTGATACTGCCTCGGAAACCCAAGGAGGGGTCGCTATGAGTCGGGGCCGACTCGACAGCAAATAACAACAACAACAACAACATCACTATGAAGTAGATTGCTCAACCTTCCTTCTGAGGAATGGGTGGTGGGTTTGAACTGCCAGCCTTCTGGTGAGCAGTCAGATGCCTTAGGCACCATACCATCAGAACTCCTGATTAGATAGTAATTGTTTTTAATATCATAATATGCCTAATGAAGCATTTTAGGAATATAGATAAGGATCAGCTCTGCCATACTCCTGCTGTTTTCTTGTGCTTAAAATGTAAATATTGTTTTAAATTCATAGTTCCCTTGAAGGAATATTTTATAATTTGTGCTATTTTATGAACATTTATTTAGAACTTGATATTAATGTGGAAATCCACTAATTTAGGCATAGAAGATGGGGCAATCTACTTCTGTAGTGATACCACCTTGGAAACCCAAGGAGGGGTCGCTATGAGTCAGGTCTGACTCCATGGCACTTAACAACAAACAACAAACACATACATATTGCAATATGCTGAGAGAGAGAGTGAACGTATGAAGAAGCCTCTATTTTTTCCACCATATTGGAAGCTCCTCTTTTCAGTGACATCACCTTAAGCATCATATGAAATATGTAATTGTCCATCTCATAGACCAGTCTGGACAAGGTACTAGTGTCAGTTTATATATTAAAATAGAGTAAATGTTAGTCAACACATATTTTGTTTAGATGAAAATAAATGTATACAGAAGGTCCCATTGGCTTGGCAGCTATGTGAGGCAAGAGCATTCTAGGCACAGTGTACAAAAAGTACAAGAACCCTGAGACACAGGGTGCTTGGCACGTTCAAGAAACAATAAAGATGCCAGTGTAGTTGGCACATACTTCATGAGAAATGCAGTTCTAAAAAGTTCTGTGTTTCATATTGATAAAAACTCTCTCATGGGAGCCCTAATCATGTGGTTATTTCCCCCTGTTTAAAGATTAACATAGTACTTCAGCAAGAACAACTTTGAACTGTGGTCTTCATATTTCCTTTTCATCCATTTTGTCTTTCATGTAGCAGCCTACTCACAAGCCTCTAAAGCACTTTATTTAAATTAATAATAACCACTACATGCAGAAGCTTGGTTAAAAATAATATTAAAGTAATCTTTCCTCTTTCTCTGGAGCTGATTCTCCCAGTGAGAGAAGAGGAATTTAAGGAGTGTCAAGAAAATCTTGATACATAAATCCTATTTATTTTGACCTTGATCTTCGATCTAGAGCAAGAAAGAGTTTTATTATATTTTCTCAAAAAAAAAAAAAAAAAAAAAAACCCTCACTGCCATCAAGTCGACTCCGACTCAAAGTGACCCACTTTGGGTTTCTGAGGAGGTAAATCTTTATGGAAGTAGAATGCCCAGTCTTCTTTCCATGGAGTGGCAGGTGGGTTTGAACTGCCAGCGTTCTAGTTAGCACTCAAATGCCTAAGGCACCGTGCCACCAAAGCTCCTTATTGTATTTTCTACTGTGTCTTAATTTGAGTTCCCCTCCAGAAAAAATAAAATAAAATAAAAAAAAAGATCTTATGTAGATATTGTTTGTAAACTGACCCAATAAATGAACACAAGCATTTCAATACTGGTTGCTATCTAGCTTTAAGCTAGACAATGAAAAAGGAAGACTGAAGAAGAGTCCATGCTTTTGAGTTGTGGTGCTGGCGTAGAATGCAGAAAGTACCACTGACTGCTAAAAGAACTAACAAATCTGTCCTGGAGGAAGTGCAGCCGAAATACTCCTTAGAAGTGAGAATGGCCAGACTTCCTCTTACATACTTTGGTCATGTTGTCAGAAGGGAACATTCACTGGAGAAGGATGTCATGCTTGGTATGGTGGAGGGTAGAGGGAAAGGCCTTCAACGAAATGGATTGACACAGTGGCAGTGGGGATGGGCTCAAGTATAGCAAGGATCATGGAGCAGGCATGGGACCCAGTGGTGTTTCTACAGGCTGTGCATAGGGTCCCTATGAGTCGGAGGCAACTCGATGGCACCTAACAACAACAATCTCTAGCTTTAAACAGCTTTTTGAGGCTCAGTTTCCCACCTACAAGATGAGGCACTTTGTAATAAAATTGTTTTTTTTTTTAAGGTAAATAATATCGGGACTATTGCTTAGCTTTACAGGTAAGGAACTTAAAGCACAAAGAGCCATTGAACAATATATATCTTATAGTGTTCTGTAAGGATTGTGTTAAGAACATATCCCATACTAAGCACACAGTAAAGGGATCTGTCACCATATTTATTATTATTCTGATTCAAGAAGGAAGTAACTAACTTCTACACAAGTTTCATTTTCTTCAGAAATTAAGTAAAAGTATTCTGATTTCTGGTATACCAGATAAACAAATAGGGAGCTCTGGTAGCATAGTGCCTAAGGCACTTGACTGCTAACCAGAAGACTGGAGGTTCTAACCCACCAGCCACTCCTCCGAAGGAAGATGGGGCAATCTACTTCCATAGTGATACTGCCTCAAAAACCCAAAGAGGGGTCGCTATGAGTCAGGGCTGACTCGACGGCACATAACAACAACAACAACAGATATACAAATAAAGGTTGAGAGCACAAAATCAAATAGAAGGATTTATGATGGTTCTATTTCACCATGTGTAAGTTTTAATTTTTGATGAATGAGTTGATTTTTCACAATGTGTTTACAGTATCAATCACAGCAAGATTTCTTAATTATGCAGTTTAATTGGTTTAAGGCAATGGATCTTAAAATTATATATAACACTAAGGAAGATGGGGCAATCTACTTCTGTAATAATACTGCCTTGGAAACCCAAGAAGGGGTCACTATGAGTCGGGACCGACTCGATGGCACATAACAACAACAACAATAACTAAAATTAAATAAATAATTGTCCCACTTAAAAATAAAACTAAAAAACCAAGCTCACTGCCATTGAGTCTATTCCTACTCATAGCATCTCTCTTTGGGTTTCTGAGGTGGTAAATCTTTATGGAATTAGAGTGCCCAGTCTTCCTTCCACGGAGTGGCTGGTGGGTTTGAACCGCCACCCTTCTGGTTAGCAGTCAAATGCCTTAGGAACTACGCCACCAGGGCTCCTTAAAAATAATACAGATTTAAAAAATTATTTTCTTTATTTTATTATTGTAAATATATATGTAATGCAACATTTGCCATTTCAAGATTTTTCACATGTAATGGTACGGATTTTTAAAATGAATACCTCAAGCTATTAAGGATTGATTGCATATAATTTTGCTGACTGAGTCAGAATGACTACTGACTCTTCGAATCATATTAGTCTCCATGCCTCACTTTCTCCTTTCTAAAACAGGAATAGCAATAGGGTCTATCTCCATGAGTTGTTTTCAGGCAGACTTAGAAATTATACATGCAAATTACTTAGTGCACAGGAAACATTCAAGAGTTGTTAAAAATTACTGCTACCATGTTTGTGGTTGTTCTAATTTTATGAAATTGAAGCATATCTGCTTTTTTCCATGCAATGCTTTCTGGGACCTGGACAGTGTTGTTGGAAGGGCTCCAGCAGTCCTGGGGTCCCTCTCTGCTAGGTGGCACTTAATGGTTTCAGAATGTCACCCACTGCCTTTAATTGGAAACAGCATATGGAAATCATCACAAAGAGAAGGAATCATTTCAAGTGTTTTGAAAATATAAAAGGAAATAAATTGTCCCTGGTAAGTAAATATAGGACACTGATCTCTGAATAGTCAGGAAAGTTCTTTCTTTGCCAGGGCCTCTGGTGAAGGCTAATGAGCACTTCATTCCCTTCTCCACTCCACCGCCCCCCCCCTTCCCATGTCTTCTAAATTAGAAGAAGTTATTACTATATAAGGCTGCTTGCTCTAAGTAAATGATAATACATTAAACTCTTTTTCTTTTTTTTTTTTTAGCTTTTCAAACAGTGATGAGTTATTTTCATCAGTCAAGATCAAGCTAAAATGAAAAATAAAATTTGTGAGGTGCTTAGGCCTTGAGAGTCAGATAATACCCTAGCAGTCACCTTTATTATTATTATTTTTGTGAAAAGATAGTATTTCCCACTGGATGGTGCTCAGCATGACTAATGTTAGATGAAATTGTGTAAATATTATATTACATTTATTGGCTGCTGCAGGGAGTCAAAATGCAGTGATCCATTTTCAGGTCTCCAATCTTTTGGCTGCCTGCCTGCCAGATGGGGAAATGTTGATCAGAACAATTTTATCCTGAGGCAGAGCTGCAATCAGGGAGAGGAAGCTCATCACTCTGTCCTCTTCTTGTGCCAGAAGGACCGTATAGTTTCATGTTGAGTACGTTTCCATGGGCTCTTGAGCTGCAGACACAGGATAGAGAATAGACACAAATTTGATTAAGGATTCTATTATTTTATTATTTCGTTATGTTCCTTTTTTTTTTTTTAAGCATTCAACTACTCTGACCCTCTCTTCTGTTACTTTCTCTGACTTACAAAAGATGTTTTTTTCCACTCTGCACCCATACTCTTAATTCTTATTCTTTACCTAGACCTTTTTTTCCACCATAACTCCTTAAGCAAATCAAAGGCATGAAATTTGAGGTTAGGTTATCTGCAGAAGAAAGAAGAGTGATGCCTGGTATCTCTCTCTCTCTCTCTCTCTCTCTCTCTGTGTGTGTGTGTGTGTGTGAGAGAGAGAGAGAGAGAGAGAATAAATATGAGAATGAATGAACATAGGAAGTTCTATGTAAGTTCCTCTTATACAGAAAGGTAAGAACATACCAGATCTTTCAATTCAGGGATAAAGCTAACTAGTATGGAGAATGGGAAGCTCTGGTGATGTAGTGCCTAAGGCACCTGACTACTAACCAGAAGGCCGGCGGTTCAAATTGACCAGCCACTCCTGGGAAGGAAGGTTGAGCAATGTACTTCCATAGTGATACCGCCTCGGAAACCCAAGGAGGGGTTGTTATGAGTCGAGCTGACTTGATGGCAGTGAGTTTGGTTTTTGGTTTAGTATGGAGAGTTATTTTGCCCTTATAGGTATCGTGTGATTTATCAGAGGAAGATTGGGCAATCTACTTCTGTACAGCTTCAGAAACCCAAGGAGGGGTTGCTATGAGCATATTCTACTCCATGCCAGTGAGTTTGAGTGCTTGAATAGTCCAGCACTTTACTCGTATAAACTCGTTGGCCTGGTTTTTGAGATTTTTTTTTTTTTTTTAACTGTTCCGTATCCCTCCAACCCTAAACAAATCCTTTCCAGTCTGAGCAGCTTGCTTCTTCCAGTGAGGCTGCTCTCATTTTCTCTTGAACATGCCATATTTATTCTTCCCTTGAGTTTCTGTGACTTTGACTATGCTATTTTCTGAAATGGAATGTTTCTCTATTTATGGCATGCAGTAGGTGTGCCATAAAGACTTCATTATTGTTTAGCTAATTCATTAATAATTGCAAATTATTACTAAAATTTTAATTTGTTGTTGTTATGTGCCATTGAGTGGGACCCGCCTCATAGCGAACCCTCCTTGGGTTTCTGAGGTGGTATCACTACAGAAGTAGATTGTCCAACCTTCTGAGGAGTGGCTGGTGAGTTTGAACCCCCAGCCTTCTGGTTAGCAGTCAAGTGCCTTAGGCACTACGCTACCAAACTACATTGGGGAGCTCTGGTGGCATAGTGCCTAAGGCATTTGGCTGCTAACCAGAAACCTGGAGGTTCAAACCCACCAGCCACTCCCTGGAAGGAAGGTTGGACAATCTACTTCCGTAGTGGTACCACCTCGGAAACCCAAGGAGGGGGGGCTATGAGTTGCAATCTACAGGACGCAGTGAGTTTGTTTGTTTTTTAGAAAACTACATTCAATCACATTAAGTACAGATTATTTTAGAGAGATTCACAGAGTTCATCAGAACTTTGAGGATGACCACAGGAGTAGAAGTTCATTATCTGCATCAGAGACAAGTGGCAACTAGATGATTACACTACAGGATTGGAGAAGAGGGTGGAAGGCAGGGAGAAGGGCACAGGGAGGGCAGGGACTGGAGGCACTAGCACAGCATGAAACAAGAAGGTCCTTAGTTTAACTACCGGTTGTCATCTGAGTCGTGGCAACCACATTTGTGTCAGAGTACAACTGTGCTCTGTAGGGTTTTCATATGGCTGATTTTTTAGAAGTAAATCGCTAAGCCTTTGTTCTGAGGTATCTCTGGATAAACTTCAATCTCCAATTATTTTGTTAGTAGCTGAGTGTATTAGCCATTTGTACCACCTAGGTACTACATCCTTTCTTTGGACACTTAAAAATACTAAAATACTTAAAGTATTATCATGCTGGACCTCTCACTGAAGTAAAGTGGCAAAGGAGAAATTCAGCCATGGTATGCCTTCCTTTTTTGGACTTAAGCAAATACTCCTTGGATATAGCTAATGTTATAGTATAGAGACTTATTTTCCATTGGTATTTCTAGTTAAAAAGTTTTTATTTTACATGCATATATTGTTGCCCTGCTTTTTGAGAGTAAGAACTACAACTTTTCAGAGTCCTTAGCATCTTTTAAAATAATGCAGTCAAGATGGATGATTAGCATATGTGTGTGTGTGTGTGTGTATGTGTTGTTAGTTGCCATTGAGTTGATTCTGACTCATGGTAATCCCCTGTGTATAGAGTAGAACTGCTTCAAAGGGTTTTCAAGGCTATGACCTTTTTGAAGCAGATCACCAGGCTTGCCTTCCAAGGTGCCTCTGGGTGGGTTTGAATGATCATCCTTCAGTTTAGTGGTAGAATGCTTAACTGTTTGTGCCACCCAGGGACTCTGTATACATACATACATATATATAAATATATATATGTATGTATGTATGTACGCATGTACATAAGATGGATTTATATATTTATTGAAAAATTGTTGAATGAATGAATGCCATTTACTCTTTAGAGTTAGAATGACAACTACAGAAAATCTTGATTTTGCTGAGGTTTTATCTGCTACTTTTTATGAGCAATTTATATAAAAGATAATTAGAAGAGTGACATATCTATTTTATATGTGTGTTCACAATTATTTGATAGTATGTAGTAATATATGCAAATCCAAGAGGTTCACTGAAAAGACCGTTGAAACCTGCATTTGAGGTGTGGATTCACTCTGTGGCCTTAGCTACTGTATTTTAACACAAATAACATGTGCATAATACATTTTTCGTAAACTGCCCATTCACTTACACATTAGTTTCCTGTGCACACTATGCATGTTATATGTGCATGGATGTTATTTACATGGGTATATTATATGTGAAAAATGCAGTATGTCACTAAAACTATTTCATTCTCAGTTTCGCTAATTATAAAATGACATATTTAGAATAGATGGTTTTAAGGTTCCTTTTAGCTAGAGTCTATTCAAGAAGACAATAAGTGAAAGGAAATGCACCTGAATGGTCATATTTTCTTCATTAACTTAAAAATTAGGGAAGTATGTTCTGAAAGATCAATCTTTATACTACATTTTCTGGAAATTGCATTTATCTAAATTATGATTTAGAAAACTTGTTTAAATATAAAACTCAAAATAGTATCAATTTAATGTATAATTCCACTAGATTTTCCTTTTTCAATTCTTAAAATTGCATTGTAGTAAATTGCTACTGAAGTCAACATTTTCTAATGCTTCTTCTTCTTTCTAAATGCTTAATTCTTTCTCCTTCTTTATATTTATTATTTATAGATTTAAAGACATTTGATATTTTAATAAATGTAACTTCTTTACTCAGACTCTGGATCCAACATGATTTACAGCTTTCAAAGTTTGTTCTCCTTTCCCTATCAGAAATCCCAGAGGAATAATGGATACAGATCATCTCACAGAGTTAAACCTCTCATTTCCTTTATTAAAACTGCTAAAACATTCTGTTCCAGGTGTTTGCTTCTGTGAAGCATTCTAACTTTACAGGGAGAGGGGAAGAGGGAATTCATTTGATACTCTTCATCTATTCTTAAACACTTCCCATTTGGGTAAAACATGTTAAAGAAAAAAAAAAGGGAAAGAATGCCTTGATTAACTTAGTTCCACATCTCAAACCAAAATATTCTGAATCAGTGACTCTATGCCATAAATGAATTCTTTACATTCTATTAAAAAAAAATAGAAAGTAGCTTTTTTTTCAGATTTAAAAAATGACATATTGTAATTGTAAAAGAATTCAAGGATAGAAAAGCATAAACATAAAGTAAGAATCACCCCAAATCTGGCCATCCAGAAATGACTTATTAACATTTTTGGGGAACAATGTTGCAAACCCCTCTCTCTGCCTGCACTTCTCATAGTCACATTTACATTCAATTCCATGTGAAAACGATGATTTTAAATGTGCTTTCTTTTAAAATAACACATTATGGATATCTTTCCATTGTAATGAATATTTAATATTATAATTTTTAATGGCTGCATAGTATTACATGGTACAGATATCTTCCATAATTTACTTCAACCATCTCCTGTTGAACATGTAAGTTATTTCAAATATTTTGTAAGTTAGTTCTAAATTTTCACTATTACAAATAATGCTGAAACGAATACTTCTGTATATGAAGTATATTGGTACATTCATCTGATCATTCCTATAGGATAAATCTGCAAAAGTTATTAGTCTAAGGGCATGCTATATGATGACATTCTGAACAAACTTGTTTTTTTTGTGTGTGTTTGCATTTCTGAAAACTAAAAATATTTGAATTAATTTGTGGTCAACTAATACATATAAGGAGACTTTTTCTTATCCTTTACATATTACTCATTATTATACTAGCTAATATAGATTTCTTTTTGGCTGATTAATGAATGGCAAGATCAGATGATATGGGTAAAATACTTCTATATTCCAAACATTTAAGAATATTCATAACTTTAAAAATATCTTGAAAGAAAAATTTTTGATAAAGTTCCTATATCTTTCAGTTGTATTAAATTTCTGGAATGTTTCAGGATAAAAAAAAGCCCCGTATAATTAGTGGTTAAAAAGCAGTGAACAAGAGGTATTAATGTCGAGGGAGTCAGACTTTGCAATTTTCCAAGACAGAATAGTTATGGAAATCTGATTTTTAAAAAGCTATAAAAAATAAGTAAGTATATTCTGGTATCTTTATTGACAAATACGTGAAAATAGGCTGTATATGATAAAGCCTTATGTAAAACTATAGTGGTAGCCATGTGGTGGTGTTTCTGTAAGTTTGTACAGTTAGCTTCAACAGAAAGTCTTCCTTTTAGGAAACATATAATTGAAATTTAGGTTTTATAATTCACATTTGTTTTTTCTTTTGGTTTGAATTCACAGAAGTATTTCAGAACTTTTATAATATTTAATTTTAGTTTTAATATAGTTTAAAGGTTCTGGATCTATCTGGTTCTTAAAAAAAAGAAACTAAATAATTTAGTATTTAAAAGATCAAGTCTAAGTTACATAAAGCCATGGAGGAATGCTATTGTCTAGTCCACTGTTCAAATCTCTGGTGCTTTGGAGAAGTCTTAGACACACCCAAGCTGCACAGTGTGGAGTCCAACTCCACAGGAATGACTCCAGCTGAAATCTGAGCTCATGACTCATATGTACACTCAAACATCCTTTAGACATTAACAAAAAGCACCTGTGATTGTAAATTTACCCTGAGGGAAGCGTAATATGAAAGATAAAGTTCCTTTCAGGATTGTGAAACATCCTTTGAAAACATCCAGAGGATGGGAACTGATATACATGTGGCCTATTTATTCAATTTTCATGGCCCTTAGTTGAATTTTGTGGCAACAATGAGGGTTGTCCTGTACAAGCCCAGGGTTGACCTAGAAGTCTTGACCTATTAGTTAATATATGTTGGGGTATGGGAGAGGAAGGGAGGGCCTGTGCTGAAGGCACATAGGAATAAGATGGAACATGAAGATGCTTGTTCCCCAGCCTCACCCAGGGATAACCTTTCACTCTAGTAGAGTAGGTAGAAGCAGTAGGAACTATGTTCCATGAAACACAAGACATTAGCTGTGCCACAGTCCAGGGGACATTGTGTGACATAGCACTGTAGAGAGGTATGTTCTGCCCCCTGCTTCTCATGCAAAGTGAGACAGGGACAGACAGAGGAGACAACTGAGCCTGAAAACATTGCAGCTTTGGATATGGGGAGTATAAGACTCCTAGCAAAGAAGCAGCTTTGTCATGGAGGCCTCTGGAAAGAGTGGTGTGATGGGAACATACTTGAAGTGGATTTTAGACCCTGCCCTGGAGCTGAAAAATATGAGTGAACTTGCTCCTGAGCATGGAGGAAGAACAGAGTGCTGCATCAGCTGGTGGGGCTTCTAAGCTGACAACTTTACAGTTATAGTCCATCCTCATTATTCATGGTTGCATATTCACAGGTTTTCCTATTTGCTAACAATACTCTCTAAGCTTTCGAAGTTACTCATAAACATATGCATGTGTAGAGCAGCACAAAATTTCCGATTAAGATAGAACAAGATTGAACTTGATATTGACTAATGCATTGTTTGGGAGCTCTGGTAGCCTAGTGTGTAAGGCACTTGACCGCTAACCAGAAGGCTAGCAGTTCAAACCCATCAGCCACTCCTCGGAAGGAAGGTTGGACAATCTACTTCAGTAGTGATACTGCCTTGGAAACCCAAGGAGGAGTCGCTATGAGTCGACGGCACATAACAACAACAACAATGCATTGTTTGCTGAACATTTATAGATCAAAACTATAGGGTCCCTATGACTACATTTCTATCTATAGGCATTGAGGTTGTACTTATATCTGTGTGGGTCCCAGATCATGGTCTGGGTCCGTAACTCTGACTCTTGCTTGAATTTGATGTCTATATGCCAATAGCTATCTTTAAACCACAATAATTACAAATGAGATGTTACAGCAATGGCACAACAGCGTTTACTGATTAGTCACAAAGTGTTCCTCGTTCCTCTCATTTGCTGAAGACAGATGACCTAAACATGATTTGCACTCCTTTTTTTTTTCATTTTCAGTTTCTTTTCTTCAATGACCCCCAAATCATTAATCTAGCTGAAGTCTTGAAAGCTCACCAGTCCCTTCTGTGTTGCTACTTTTAATCTTTAATTCTGTTTTTGTAGCAACACATGTAGCTGTTTCTCAGTGTTATTTTATTTCTACATTTTCATCTAGGTGCAGATTTGACATGACCCCTCTTATCTGCCCAACACTGAAATAGTAGCTTCAAATGCTTCCCTTGAACTAGTTGCTCTTGATGGTAGGATGGCATTATGAAAAATAATGTCAGTAAAGAACACAGATAATTCAACTTTGCTATTTCTTTTCTGTGCCAGTCTTTTGTTTCCCCTTCTCTCTTCCTTAGTTTGCTCTTGATCTTGTGTAACAAGTCTATACTCATATCTAAAAGAACAGTTTTGCACTGGGGCTTTCCATTTATAGCTCTCAAAATCCCTTAAACACTTAGTACAAATACTTCAAAGTTACTTTTTTAATTTTGTGCATGTGTGTGGGTTTATGGGAAATATGATGTGTTTAAGTATTGTCAGTTTGTGCTAATTGATAGGATAGGCAGGAAAAACTGATGTGCAGATCTGGAAAAAGAGAGAGGGAGGGATGGAGGTAGAGAGAGAAACAGAGAAAGAGAAGAGTGATTTTAGGGACTATTGGCTTTAGGCACTTATTTATTTTTAATTTTGCGTCAAAGTTTACAGAGTAAATTTATAGCAGCTCACATACTTTGTCTCATGACATTGACTGCAGCTTCCCACAATGCAACAGTTCCTCTCCCACTTCCTCCCCCATAGTTACCTCTTCCCTGTGTCCTTCCCTCCATGCACTCCTGCTGCCTAAGCTGTCTCCTTGTGCATACACAGCCCTTCTATTCTCCCATGATTGATCTATCCAGGGAGTGTATTTACCTAATGTAATTGTTCAGCTCATATGCCTGTCTTTTGTTTGGCTGGAAGCCATGGGAGTGGGTTCAATTCCAGACCTGAAGGGCAGCTCGGGGCCATAGTCTCAATGGTTCCATCAGGCTCTATCAGACCAACAAATGGCTTTAGGCATTTTTAACCAACTACTTGCACACATTTCATAGAAAAGGCTACATACACTATTTTAAAGTTGAGCCTGTGTATGAATGAGGAGATTCAATTCAGTAGTTCATTTCAAGCTAGGATAAACAGCACCAGAACAAATATGGATATGCATCACTTAACCTCCATGATATGTTTTGTGAAATAACACATTACGTGATTTGGACGTTGTGCGAACACCATATTAAAGCCTTATTGAAGCTTGCTTCTAGTTTTCTCAGCTTCTGCTGGAGCTGTTGGTGGGGGCTGGAGGAATAGGCATTGACAGTTGCAGTGGCTGAGAGGTGTTGGTGGGATCTTAGTGAGACAAAGCTAGTAAAGAGTGAGTGGAGCCCTCTCAGCCTGGCCTGCTACTGTCCCAGTCACTTGAGAAGCAGGAGCAGCCTTGGGCCCTGCCAGCCTTCCCACCGCTGCTGCCTGCCTTCCCAGAGGACAAAGCCCAAGAGCTTGTGCCCAGAATGATGTCCTCTGCCTCACCTGCCTATATCCTACCAATGGTCAGTGCTCTAAGACTGGATTTGGAGTCTTTGAAATCGTTGTTGTTAGGTGCTGTTGGTTTAGTTCCAACTCATAGCAACCCTCTGTACAACAGAATGAAATACTGCCTGGTCCTGTTCCATCCTCATAATCTTTGCTATGTTTGAGCCTATGGTATTGTGTCAATCCATCTTGTCAAGGGCCTGTTATATATTAAAAGCAAGATGGACTATACGGAGTCACCAAGCACTCTGAGACCTAATCAAGCTTTAAGTCCTTTAATTCCAGGGTCGAGAGGTGACTCATGCCAGAAAGGACTCTCGAGCCAGAAGAGCAGCTTCACTGGGTTTATAAAGACAAAACCCACAAGCGGGCAGTGTGTAATATTGAGTATCTCTTTTCTATCCTTTGCAAGCAATCTTTTACAGAAGCAGAAAGCAATGTTAAACCTTATCTAGCAAATAACACCTGCAGAGAAACTCCTTGGCATTGTGATTGGGCCTCATCTGTTCTGGGGGCTTCAACTAGGACTCAGCCTTTGCAAGCAGACTTTCACAGAAGCTGAAAAAAAAGTATTATACTTGCTCTAGCAGGTCACACCAATAGGCAATATCTAGCATCATGGTCTGTCTCTGTGGTTGGCATAGGGGCTTAACTAGGTCACCATGGTCTTCCAGAACAGATGGGGTGGTCTAGGCCTGCAGCCTTTCAGTTGAAACAGGATGGGGTGGTCTAGACCTGTAGCTTAAGAAAAAAAAAAACTTTACGGGGTATCAGCGTGTCAAGATGGAGTCAGTTAAGCTATATGGCTCATCACAGGCCTTCCCCTTTTTCTCTGACCCTCTCTTTTACCAAACATCATATCCTTCTCCAGGGATTGATCCCTTCTGCCAACATGACCAAAATACGTGAGATATAAAGTCTCTGGCCATTCTCGCTTCTAAGGAACATTGTGGCTGTACTTCTTTCAAGACAGATTTGTTCATTCTTCTGGCAGTTCCTGATATAGTTGATATTTTTTGCCAATACCACAATCCAAATGCATCAATTCTTCTTCAGCCTTCTTTATTCACTGTCCAGCTTTCACATGCATATAAGGCTATTGAAACTATCATGGCTTGGGTCAGGTGCACGTTAGTCTTCAGAGTGACACCTTTGTTCTTTAACACCATAAAGAGGTCTTTTGCAACAGATTTGCCCAGTGCAATATGTCACCTGATTTCTTGACTGCCGCTTCCATGGACATTGATTGTGGATCCAAATAAAATCTCTGACGGTTTCCAATCTTTTCTCCATTTATCATGGTGTTGCTTTCTGATCCAGTTGTGAGTATTTGTGTTTTCTTTATTTTAAAGTGTAATCCATACTGAAGACTGCAGTCTTTAATCTTCATCAGTAAGTGCTTCAAGTAATCTTCACTTTCAGCAAGCAAAGTTGTGTCATCTGCATATCTCAGGTTGTTACTTAGTCTTCTTCCTATCCTGATGCCATGTTCTTTTTCATATAGTCCAGCTTCTTGGATCATTTTCTTAGCATGCAGATTGAATAAGTATGATGGAAGGATTTAACCCTGACACACTCTCTTCCTCATTTTAAACCATGTAGTATCGCCTTGTTCTTTTTGAACATCTGTCTCTTGATCTATATACAGGTTCTTCATGAGCACAGTTGAGTGCTCTGGAATTCCCATTCTTTGCAATGATATCCATAATTTTTTATGATCCACACAGTTGAATGCCTTTGCATACCCAATAAAGCACAGGTGAACATCTTTCTGGTGGGAAATAATAAACAGGAAGAGAGTTGCTTTCCCTTAAAAAAAAGAAAAAAAAAAAAAAAACCGAAACTAAAAGCTAAACCTTATGGGACCACTGACGCATATGCAGTGGAACATTATCCAGATGGACATTAAGCAATGCATACTTGTATTTGTTTCTTATCTTATGTAGTCAAGTAATGCTTAAAACATTCTAGGTCTTGCCTTATTTTTTCTTAATCATTCTTAAAATTTCAGTTCAAGTCCAGTTGTTTTCATGCATCCTTCACACACATCATGATTACTTACTTAAAAAAAATTGTTAATGCTGTATGTTGTCAATGTCCATGTATTTGGGGGTTAAATCAAATACTGGTAATTTGTTATTTATTTATTTTTTACAATCTATCTTTCTTCTGAAGGAAATACATCTCTCCAAGGCAGAAAGTATCTTTTACATTTCTTGTAGTTTCTTTCACAAAATAATCCTCCATAAATATCCAAGACATCTTTTGGAACTTCCTACTTACTGTCTGTCTTCAGTTTTTTTGTTCTGTCCTTTAGCCACTTTCCTACTTGGTGGCACCTTTCCTGTAGTTTGGATAAAAGAGAGTTAAGAAATATTTAAGAGGTAAAAGATAGAAATTTTGAGATATTTATCTTTGAACTATATGAGATTCAAATCATTTAATCCTATCTCTGGTTCCATTATCATGGATAATTATACCTGCATGATTTTCTGGTTATTTGCTAATATATATCAATCATATAGCACTTCTATGTTCCTCTTACAAATTCCAGATGTATGTCTGAGATTGATTTCATTCTGTTTTTCCCCTCCATCATTTGTTTTTCTATTGAATCTAGGTACCTTTCAAAGAGCTGAAGTGGAAATATTAATATGTTCTTCTTTAATGCCTGATCCTTCTTTCTTTCTGATATTGTTTTATTTTCTTTGTGCATGCATAAAGACTTCTTGAAAAGTTCCTATGATAACATTAAAACCTCTACCCTCTTTCTGCATAGTTTGGATGAAATCTCTGTGTCAGAATCAAAGGAAAACTCTGTATGAAAGGTCATCATGAAGATCGTGCCTCTCACCATCATGCAAAGAAGAAATTCTTACTAGCTCTTTAGATCATTAATTCTAGGAACTGAGACAAGACAGATTGAAAATCATTTTGTTTACACATCCCATTTTTATCCAGAGATCTTTCTTCTTTCTCTAAAATAGATTTAAATAACATGAGAACACATACCTACTTAATAAAGAGAAATTTCCCTTGTGGCATTGCCATGAATTGAAAGGTTAAGCCAATTGACAGCATTAAGTCTACATGCAAAAATAAGATTGATTGCTGAATAGCAACAACTGAGAAATATGGAAAGTATTCATGGGAGCATAAAATTTTAGAGTTCAAAGAGATATCTCATTTAATATAACCTGCCCCTAGATAGAAGCCTTCTTTTTTATAACACCACTAAGAGATAAACAACCAGGCTTGTTAAACCAGACCAGCATGTTCTGGTCATGAGACCTAATTATTTTGGTTGCCTCTGTGATGCTCTAACAGAAAATAGCACAAATGGGATGCTTGAACAAACAGGAGTTTGTTCTCTTATAGTTTGGAGGCTTTAAGTCCGAGTTCAAAGTGCCAGGCTCTGGGGGTTGGGTGAAAGCCCTTCAACCTTGGGCTTCAGCTCTGCCTCCTGCTCCTGACCCACTGAAGCTGGAGGCTTTTCTTCACTCAGACAGCTGCTATTTGCTGAAGCTGACAAGCCCAAGGTTGACAAGTAAAAAAGGCACCGTCCTGATGTTACCAAACCACACAGCAGGCCATTAATTCAAGCCCATTGAAAGTCCCAAAGTTGACAGAGCATGGTAGGCTGCTGAGCAATGACACGGCTACATGCAGAGTTTAAGCGTGCCATAAGCTAGAGACCATTCCCCAAGTCTTCTGCTTATATACAGGAAGCAGACCACATCCCTAGGGCAGCGACTCAGCTACTCACAGTAGATTCCACCATGGAGTTGATTACCAGTCTCATCATGGCGAATACTACATGGCGAATACTGGGCCCAGTCGAGTTGGCACACAAACTTAACTGTCACACTAATATAATATAAAGAATTCATTACTGGTCTCCTTTAGTCAAAGAAATTTTTAATTTAGATATGGATGAAATCTGCCTCCTTATAAGTCTCCTCCTTGATTCAAATTCTGTCCTCAGTGAAATATAGACCAAATCTATTCTTTCTTCCAAGGACAGCTGTTCAAATAAAGATCTTTCTAGAAATGGCAATCAATTTGTTCCTTTCATTTACCATTATAATGGAACACATCCACTTTGAAGCCTTAACTAGAACAGTACATGCAAAGTTCTGCATTCAATTTTTAGAAATCCTGAAAGCAAACAAAAACAATTTTATAAGGTGATAGGGTGGTACTAGCCAGAAAGTAGGTCAGAAAAATAAGATTTGAGGGTTTTCGTTGGGTGAGCTCACCATTAATTAATGCTGAAATTCAATAGCTATAAAGAAACATGAGGCATCATTAATAAACAAAATGTTTAGCTAAACACGTGGTTATTATTTGTGTTTATAGCTTCAACTGCATCGTAAGAATTCTTTTTGATGTAATTTTTCAAGTTGTGCCCATAACTAGTAGGAGAGCTATTTCAGGATAAAATCAACCACCACCCAATATTTATGTATTCTACTTAATTTTTAGGATCAGCTTCTGTTACTCATTTTAATTTAGCAAGCATATACTCATTATTTGCTCTGTGTACAGTACAATGCTAGATCTTGCGGTGAATAAGACACTGTCCTTACCCTTACGAACTTAAATTTCTTTGGAAGAGTCAGACTTAAAACCATCATACAAGATGGCAGTATTTCAGAGGAATTATAATGTGTATGATGCTTTTGAGTTGTAGTGTTGGCGAAGAATACTGAAAGTACCATGGACTGCCAAAAGAACGAACAAATCTGTCCTGGAACAAGTACAGCCAGAATGCTCCTTGGAAGTGAGAAAGACCAGACTTTGTCTCACCTTCTTTGGTCATATTGTCAGAAGGGCCCACTCCCTGGAGAAGGATGTCATGCTTGGATTCTGTCATAAAATAAATTAAAAAGTAAAGCGGAGGGTCAGTGAAGAAGGGGAAGGCCCTCAATGAGATGGACTGACACAGTGGCTACAACAGTGGGCTCAGGTATAGCAAGGATTGTGAGGCTGGCACAGGACCAGGCAGTGTTCAGTTCTGTTGTACATATGGTAGCTATGAGTCGGAGCCAACTCAACGGCACCTAACAACAATAATTAGAAGCACAAATCATGAAGAATTAATTCCACATAGTAGGATCAAAGAGCAATATAGAAAAGATTTAGCATTCAAAGTGGACCAAGATGTCTATATTGGACAAAGACATTCCAGACCTAGGGAACACCATGAGCAAAGACACAGAGGGCCTGTAAGAGCATGGCATGTTCAGTGAATGGTGAGTCATCTGTGGAGATTAGAATCTTCTGAGCAATGTTTCAGTATGGGTACTACAGTCACCTCTTCTGTAACTATCAGGATAAATCTCAGTGACTTATAGATCAGATAGAATTCAATCAGATAGAATTCAAAATGTCTCTCTTTGAAAGAGAAAGATTCTAAATAAGACAAGGTAGTTATTCTTAGTTTCTTTGATTGTTTTCCTTTTCTTTGTGCATGCATAAACACATATTGGTATGTTCTATGATAACATTCAATACTCTACATTTATCCTTCATAGTTTGCATGAAGTCTTTGTGTCAGAATAAAAGGAAAACTGGGACATACAAAGTGTGAAAGGCCATAATGAAGATCTTGCCATCACATTATCACAGAAACAGTTAAAATACACTAACTTTTAGGTCAAAGTTGTTTAATTCTAAAAGTTGAGAAAAGCCCAGGATAAAAGCCATTATCTTGTTCCTTTCATACCCATCATCTTAATGATTTCAAATTCTTTGTCCCAAATTCTTATCAAAGATTTTAAAATAGGAGAGTGTCAGGATCTGGTCCATGTTTACAAAGATGACTGATGACAGTGTTGAGATGTGTGAAAGGGTGGATCCTGGAGTTAGGAAGCTGTTATAATACTCCATGTGACATATAACGAGGTTCTAAATTACACCAGTAGCACTGGGGTTGATAAAGAAGAGACATAGACAAATTATAAAGATACAAGAAAGAGGAAGAGTGAACAGTAATTTGGGGGTTTTGTCATGGGTGACAAAGAAATGGATGTGGTATTTTTTGAAAGGGTATGTATGAGGATCAGAAGCAGATATGGGGAAAAGAAAATGAGTTTAATTTTAAATAAGTTGAATTTGAGTTATCTGTGGGATATACAAAAGGAACTGTGTGAAGGAAAGTTAGGAGTATCAATATGGCCGTCAGGGAAATGGCCAGCTCTGGAGGATATCTGATAATAAGAGCTGAAATATGTGAAGCAAGAAGCAAAGAGAGCAGAGGACAGAAATTGGGAAAGACAAGTATTTAAAGAATGTTCAGAGAAAGAGGAGCTTATGAAAGAAGTTAAAAAGGGTTACCAGAAAAAAAGAAATGGGATAAATACTTCAGATAAGTTAAGAGGGTATTTCATGGAGTAGGTCATTGGTGACAAATACTGCAGAGTTCAAGGAAGAAGATGATAAGATCATACATTTAAAAGTAGGGGGTTTTAGTGATCATTTCTTAACAGATTTATAGGGATGGATGCCACATAGTGGTTGGGTGATAAGTGGATGGGAAATAGAGGAGAGAGAGTAGGGACACAAATATAGATAACTCATTCTTTTAAAGTCTGGCCATGAATGAAAGATTGCAAATAGGATGTGATTGGTGAAAACAAGAGGAAAAGTGAATATAGCACCTATGTGAAGGGAAATATGATCAAGGAAAGTATTTGTTAGAATATTAGAAAGAGAGAAAGATTCTAAATAAGACAAGAAGGTAGTTATTCTTAGAACAAAATCAGAGGAGTTGGTATGAGTTAGAATCCATTGACCTTAGTGCTTAATATATCGATATTTTATATATTTCATTTTGGTATTTAAAGTGTTCTTTACATCCCAAAAAAAAACCCAAACTTACTCCCGTCGAGTCTTATTCCACTCATAGTGACCCCTCCTTGGGTTTCTGAGGTGGTATCTCTATGGAAGTAGATTGCCCAGTCTTCTGTCCCAGGAGTGGCTGATGGGTTTGAACTGCCAGCCTTCTGGTTAGCAGTCAAATGCCTTAGACATTCTTTACATAGTGAAAAATATTTGATGAAAAAAAGTTCTCTGAAACAGCAAAAGACCACTCAAGGAAAAAAAAAGTCATTATCTGAAAGACTTCTAAGAAATTTAAGTATGGATATTGAATTTTAATTGAAGTTTTTTTTTTTTTTAACTTTTTTTTTTGGACAACATGTGCACAAAATTGGAATAATCATAATCTTTGATTCAGAGTGCATGTATTTATTTAGTATGTTATTTTTAATATTGTAAGCACACATAACCCAACTCCCCAAACAAAAACTGAGACAACATACATCTAACATTAGGGGAGGAGTACATGGGTGGGACCTCTTTCAAGTGCTGAGGAGCAAAGATGTCTCCTTGAGGACTAGGTGTGCCTGATACAAGCCATTGTATTTTCAGTCACCTCAAATGAATGTGAGAGCTGGACAATGAATAAAGAAGACTGAAGAAGAATTGATGCTTTTGAGTTGTGGTGCTGGTGAAGAATGCTGAAAGTACCATGGACTGCTAAAAGAACTAACAGATCTGTCCTGGAGGAAGTGCAGCCAGAACGCTCCTTGGAAGTGAGAATGACCAGACTTTGTCTCACCTACTTTGGTCATGTTGTCAGAAGGGACCATTCCCTGGAGAAGGATGTCATGCTTGGTAGGGTGGAGGGTCGATGAAAGAGGGGAAGGCCTTCAATGAGATGGATTGACACAGTGGCTGCCACGATGGGGGATCAAGTATAGTGAGGATTGTGGAGCTGGTGTGGGACCAGGCGGTGTTTCGTTCTATGAGTCGCTATGAGTAGGAGGTGACTCCATGGTACCTAACAACAACAACCCTGGGTGGTACAAAAAGTTAAGGCAGTCAGCTGCTAACTGAAAAGTTGGATGTATGAGTCCACCCAGCGGCACCTTGGAAGAGAGAGGTTTAGTAATCTACTTCAGAAAAATCAGCCATTGAAAACCCTATGGAACACACTTCTCCTCTGACCCACATGAGGTCACCATGAGTTGGAATTGTCCCCACAACAACTAGTTAACATGATGGGACCATCCTTTCACCTGCTTATCACCTCCTTTCCCCACTTGAGTTAATCGCAATTCTGAATTTTGTATTCATCATCACTTGCCTTTCTTTTTATATCCATATATTTAGATCTGTATGTATTCCTGAGAAGTATGATACAGGACTGGGCAGTGCTTCATTCTGTTGTACATGGGGTTGCTATGAGTCAGAACCAACTTGACAGCACATAAAAACAACAACCAGTTGTTTTTATTTTAGTTATTTTTATAAAAGGGCATCATGCTCAATGTAACTTGTAAGCAGTTATTTTTTTTCTCACTTAATGTCACCTAAAGCATTTGACTGCTAACAGAAGGCTGGTGGTTCAAACCCACCAGCCACTCCTGGGAAGGAAGACTGGGTAATCTTCCGTAGAGATACTGCCTCAGAAACCCAAGAAGGGGTTGCTATGAATCAGATTTGACTTGATGGCAGTGAGTTGAGTTTGAGTTTTTAATATCACAAGGATTTATTCATATGATTGTAACTCTTGTTTGCTTGTTTTGTTTGATGTGTAATATTCTATTGTGTGAATATCTCACAGTTTATTCACAATTCTCTTGTTGATGGGCATCTAGGTTGCTTGAGGTTTTGCTATTTTGAACAGTTCCTCTAGAATGTGTTTCCTGTTGTACATGGAGAAGGGCATCTTTGAGATTTATACTTATGAGTGGAATTGCTGGGTCATAAGTATTTGAACGTTCAAGTTTAGGAGAAAACGCCAAAATGTTTTTGAAAATGGTGCATAACATTACACTTCCACCAGTAGTGTATAAGAGATCCTATGGCTCCACATCCTCTACAAAACTTGGTATTATCAGACTTTTTCATTTTTGCCATTCTGCTGGGTGTAAAATGATATTTCATTGTGATCTTCCTTTGCATTTATCTGAACACAAGGTTAGTAGAATATCTTCTCATATGTTTATAGTTTGCATGTGTTTTCTCTTCAGGGAGTTGCCTGCTCTTATATTTACAATAGGAGCTCTGGTAGCACAGTGCCTAAGGCACTTGACTGCTAACCAGAAGGCTGGCAGTTCAAACCCACCAGACACTCCTCGGAAGGAAGATGGGGCAATCTACTTCCGTAGTGATACTGTCTCAGAAACCCAACGAGGGGTCGCTACGAGTCGAGTCCGACTCGATGGCACATAACAACAACAACATATTTACAATACTTTTATATTTGGTTGTTTGTGTTCTTCTCATTGATTAATACAATACTTTATATATTCTTCCTATTAAACCTAGTCTTCTGGATACAAAGTGAATGTTTGTAACCAGTTTGTAACCTCCCTTTTCACTTTAAGATTTTTGATGACCAACACTTCTTAATTATAATAAAGTCAAACTTACCTACTTTTCCCTTTCATACTTAATGTTTTTTGAGTCTTGTAAGAGTCCTTGGATTTCTGAGGTGGTTTCTCTACAGAAGTAGATTGCCCAGTCTTCCAAGGAGTGGCTGATGGGTTTGAACCTCCAGCCTTCTGGTTAGCAGTCAAATGCTTCAGGCACTATGACACCAAAGGACCTTAAAGAAATCTTTTACTAACCCCAAAGTCTAAGAACTATACGTCTATATATTCTGTAAGATATTGAATTTTAAAATTTATTTCCAGGCTGTTTTATCAAATAATTTTTACAAAAAATCTTTTGCTTTTCTTAGATAATTCTGTTTAATTCCCAGAACATTTCTGCTGATTTCAAAAATGTTGCTTTAATCATCTCAATGATTAGAAGTAATTTGGTTAAAAATCAAAACAAAGGAAAACCTCTGATTCAGAGAATTCCACCATTGCAACCCCCTTACTGAGTAACAGCATCAAAGGGTAGTGACTTAATAGATGGGAATTGAGTGCTTTAATTTTTCAGTTCTTCCATGGTAGCTTTGATGTTCAGATAAGTAGGAAAGTTTTCCTTTTTCCTTTTTTTTTAAGTAAAACATAAAACATAGTTTTATACCATGAAAAAAAGATTATAGATAGAAATAGTTTGTTATACTAAAAGGAGAATAAAATGCTAATGAAATATTTGTGAATATGCCTAAATATCCAGCCACCATATACTAAACTTTTACATTTTCTCACTTTTCAAATTCAGACAATGACAAGAGTTAGAGAGAAATCCAAACTGAAATGACAGTTTTCCTATCAACTTGTTGATTTAGGTAGGGAGAAGATCAACCGAAGAGTGCCTCCTGCTGCATGGTCTTATCTTTAACAATCTTCCCATTCAGTTTTTTATGCAAATTCTTTGTAATACAAATTCCATGTTTCATAGAAATTTCCTAGAATTAAAAAAAATATATATAGATGCAAATTTTTTAACACAGTAGCCAAAATCGAATTCAAAATGCAACTGAATGTCTTAATATTTGCAAAAAAAGAAATGTTACTTTATTTTACCATTTCCTATATGCCCAGGTGGGTATATTTATATAATGTGTTTATATATAATAGATTATGGTATTGCAAACATGTTAAACAAACCCACAGATGTATTTGGCTGGGTGAATCATCCATAAGATAACACATTTTATAATATTCTGCTCTGTGGTTGCTGAGAATATGTTGAAATAGAAATGGAAAGAGGTTTATCACTAGAAACAGGTTTGATTTCCTTAAAAGGCAGTTGTTTCTTTTTTCCTTTGCTTCTCTGGAGAATTGGCTACAAACTGGGAATAGTTATCCTATGACTCATTTGCAGAGCAGAACTACAGCATATAGAGTTCAGATAAAATTATAATGAAACAGACCTAATTAGACCGTGTGGAATAAGAGAGTCAGTTTTAAAAGGAAATTTTATGAGTTGCGTTTCCCTAAATCTATTTGGTAGGTGAAATAAATTGTTCTTTCTCTCTATCTCACTCTTTCTTATTTTTATTTCTGCAGTGTTTCCTCCCCTCCCCTCCAACCTGTGGTAACCAACAAAGAAAGTTTCCTTTCATATATAAACCTTTCCTTGACTTTTTACAATAATGAACTAATACAATATTTGTCCTTTTGTGATTGACTTATTTCACTCAGCATAATATCCTCCAAATTCATCCACGTTATGTGGTGTTTTGAAGATTCTACATTATTCTTTAGGATTGCATAGTATTCCATTGTGTCTATGTACCATAGTTTGTTTATCCATTCTTCTGTTGAAGGGCATCTAGGTTGTTTCCATCTTTTGGCTATTGTAAATAGTGCTGCGATGAACATGGGTTTGCATGTATCTGTTCTCCTTGCTCTCACTTCTTTAGGATCTATACCTAGTAATGGGGTTGCTGGGTCAAATAGTACTTCTAATTCCAATTTTTTAAGAAATCACCATACTGCTTTCCTCAGTGGTTGTATCATTTGACAGTCACACCAGCAGTGTGTGAGAGTTTCAATCTATCTACATCCTCACCAGCTTTTATTTTCTGTCTTGTTGAACTTTGCTATTAGTGCTGGGGCTAGATGCTGTCTCATTGTTTTGATTTGAATATCTCTGATGGCTAATGATCATGAACATGTCTTCTTGTGTTTGTTGGCTGCCTGAATATCCTCTTTGGTGAATGGTCTGTTCATGTCTTCTGCCCATTTCTGAATTGGATTATTTGTCTTTTTGTTGCTGAGGTGTTGGAGTTTTCTATACATTTTAGAGATAAGTCCCTTGTCAGCTATGTCATTGCCAAATATTTTTTCCCAGTCTGTAGGTTCTCTTTTGGAGAAGTCTTTGAAAGCACATAAAAATTTAATTTTTAGAAGGTCCCAGTCATACAGTTTATCTTCAGCTGTTTGTGCATTTTGGGTTATGCTTGACAGTCTATTTATGCCATAAATGAGGGCCCCTAAATTTGCCCCTAGTTTTTCCTTGAGCAACTTTATAGTTTCAGGTTTCACATTTATGTCCATCTGGAGTTAGTTTTTGTGCATAGTGTGAGGTACAGATCTTGTTTCAATTTTCTGCAAATGGATATCTAGTTTTGCCAGCACGATTTGTTAAAGAGACCATCTCTTCCCCATGTGATAGATTTCAGCCCTTTGTCAAAAATCAGCTGACCATAAGTCAATGGATTTATTTCTGGGTTCTCATTTCTGTTCCACTGGTCTATGTGTCCATCGTTGTACTAATATCTGGCAGTTTTGACTACTGTGACTGTATAGTAGGTTTTGCGATCTGGATCTGGGAGTGTGAGACTTCCTACTTTGTTTTTGTTCTTCAAAAGTGCTTTGCTTATCTGAGGTCCTTTTCCTTTCCATATAAAATTAGTGATTAGTTTTTCCATATCCTTAAAGAATGTTGATGGGATCTGAATTGGGATTGCATTGAATGTGTAGATTGCTTTGAGTAATATTGACATTTCCACAATGTTCAATCTTCCTTTCCATGAGGATGGTATGTTCTTCCATTTATGCAGATCTCTTATGGTTTCCTGAAGTAGTGTTTTGTAGTTTTCTTTGTACAGGTCTTTTGTGTCCCTAGTGAGATTTATTCCCAAGTATTTTAATTTTTGTTAACTATTACAAATGGTATTGATTTTCTTTTCAGCAAACTCTTTGCTGGTGTAAAGGAATCCAACTGATTTTTGTATGTTGATCTTGTATCCCACCACTATGCTAAATCTCAATTAGTTCCAGCAGTTGTTTTACTAAGTCTCTTGGGTTTTCTATGTATCTCTCTCTGTGTCTTTTTAAAAACTTAATCCAAACATTGCAATAAGGTTTTCATTTGCCTTTTTAACTCAATATATTTAGTTTTTGTAGATTCCAAAAGACATGACATATGTAATTATATTAGGTACTGATAATTTAATTCTTATTCAAATATTTCAAGATTTTGCAGGGGCCATTTTAGATTCCCAAGTCCATAAAAATGCATATTAGAATATAATTGTTACACCCAGTCTGCATAGCTAAGATTAAGATTATTATAAAACTAAATATACATACATATATATATATATATATATATGAGAGTTCTATGGCATCATTAAACACAAATGCTCTTTGCAATTTTTTTTCATCATACTCCCAAAATAAATTTACTCTTTGAATGCAGACACTGGCTGACTCATCTGTACAAAGTGAGATCTTCAAAATTACTTAATAAATACTTACTCAAAAAGGCTTACATATTGAATACTTTATATTAAGAGGGGGGGAGCCAACATAAGGCACAGTCATGACAGAAAGTGCTATTAGAGCATTACACTCCTCAGTGAAGGGAGTCAGTGAAGGAGAGGGAGGAATCTGAGATGACTTGGGTAATTGAGAAAATGTTAGTGTTATTCTTGGATATAGTGGAAATAGGAGAAGGTATACAAGAAAGACATTGAGCTCATTTTTATATATTTGAAGTGTGAGATTCCTGGAGGACATCTAGAGTGCCTGGTAGGCACTTGTACGTAGCATCTAAAGCTCAGGAGAAAGGGAAGGATTTGGAACTCATTTGGGTACAGCTGGTAGTTGAAGTCTTTGGAGTGGATGAGATCACCATGTCATGAAAAATAATTTTATCTGAGTTGTCTGGCTTCACAAATATTACAGTTGATACAGTACTTGGCATCTGCACTGTGCACACCACCAAGGACTTTTTCTGTCTTGAAACATGGACTCTAAAAACAAAACTTTCTACCACAGAACAGAAGAAAGACAATCTTTTCCTTAGGCTTTCTCTTAACCAAAACCAAACCCACTGCTGTAGAGTATATTCCAACTCATAACAACCGTATGGGACAGAGTCGAACTCTACCACATCTTTCTCCTATGGGTTTGAACTGCTGACATTTGAGGAAACAGCCACGTACTTACCCACTGTGCCACCAGGGTACCTCTAGGCTTTTTCTAGACTGTCAAAATAAACTCTTTATAGTTTTAGTGTGATATAATAAGAAATATGTATTAGACATTTAACTGTATTGAAATTGCCTACTGGAACAGTTTTACTGAGGATGAAATGACTTTGAAATCAAATTAATATTTTCACAGTACACATATGTAACCATTTCTTTTTTTGGCCAATCATCTGGTCATGAAATAACTGAGATAATCATGGAATGTCCAATAGATGGGGCAACTGGTCTAATTGTTATTAACATCTACCAAAATTCTTTACCTGTTCCTTAAATGTTGGTATTCTCTCAATATACACTCTCCATTGGTGATTATTTTATTCTCAGAGGTTCTTCTACCACCATGATATTCATGATACCTGCATCTATATCTCTGTATACATCAAAACTCATGAAGATGATGCAGGACTGGGCAGTGCTGAGTCACTGATTGGAGCCAACTCAATGCCAACTAACAATGATGTGGTATTCACGTTCTTTGTATATATTTTTCAGGGGAATAAAAATCTACTCACAACATATGCATCTAAAATCTGTCCTGCACACAACTTCCAGGCTGATCTATCTAAAATATTTGTTTGCCCATCCCACTTTCTAATGTTGTTATTTATTGTTAGGTGCCATAGAGTCAGTTCCAACTCATCGTGACCCTATGTACAATAGAATGAAACAGTGGGTGGTCTTGAACCATCCTCACAATTGTTGCTATGATTGAGTCCATTATTGCACCTATGGTGTAACTCCACTTTCTGGATTAATATCCTTTAATGTTTCCCTTATCACTTCCAGAATGAAGCTGACACTCCTTCATTTGCTATTTGAGCTTGAGGCTTCAGAAACATCTAATTACTTATAATTAACTTCCATATTCACTAAATAAACATATATATGTATATGTATGTGTGTATGTTTGTGTATGTGAATCGGTTTTATTTTTGCTCTTGCTTCTCCCTTAATATGAAATTCTCTCCCTCTTCCACCTATCTGACTTCTGTCACCACCCCAGAAAGCCTGTCTTGACCCTGAGTGAATTGCTTCGTCTCTGTGTTACCGTAATACTCTGTATTTACTTTGTTACTTAACACACTCTTTAAATAGATTTTTCCCTCACTGCCATAGAAGAACCTGAAAGTAAGGACTGTACCCTATTCATCTTCATATTCTTTTTGTATAGCATCTGCTTATAGAATGACTTAATACAAAAGGACTGAAGGTCAAAGGCAAAAACACACACCTAAAATATGTCTTTGTATTTCAGTGTATTTTTAATCTATTGAGTAATTCCAGTTAACTGTGTGTAGATTTATTACTCTCAAGTTCTTTTTATATGTAGTTCTAATTATTGGATCCTGATCAGGAGTTGTGTAAAGTAGACATTCTTCTGAAAAATGGGCATGACAGTTTCTCTCCCTCAAGAAATTCTTCAGTTTTAGGGCGACAAAGATCGATTTCCAGGTTGAAGACCTTTTGGAAGATTATTTCTTTTGGAAATAAAAACATTTTATACTGTGGTGGTCTTTAGTTTATTTTTCTAAAGCATGACCTGAGGAAACTCGAAGAGTTTTCTTACTAGCCTGCTGGGGTTAGTCAAAGAGGTTTTCTTTGTATTTATTACTGGTCCCTAGTGGTGGGCATTTGACTGCTAACCAGAAGGCTGGCAGTTCAAACCCAACAGCCACTCCTCAGAAGGAAGATTGGGCAATCTACTTCTGTAGGGATACTGCTTTGGAAACCCAAGGAGGGGTTGCTATGAGTCAGAATTGACTCAAGGGCAGTGAGTTTGTTTTTTTGTTTTGGTTTAGTGGTGAAATGGTTAAGCACTTGGCTGCAAACCGAAAGGTTGGTGGTTCAAACATACTCAGTGACTCTGGAAGAATGACCTGGTGAGTTGCTTCTATAATGATTACAGCCTAGAAAACCCAGTGGTTCAGTTCTGCTCTGTCAAATGAGGCCAATATGAGTTGAAAATTGACTCAATGGCACCTGATTACAATAAAAATACATATTCATACAGAGAGATATGCACGTGCATGCATTGCTGGGGAGTCGGATCCAACTCATAGCAACCCCTCCTTGGGTTTCTGAGGCGGTGTCACTACGGAAGTAGATTGCCGAACCTTCCTCCCGAGGAGTGGCTGGTGGGTTTGAACCACCAGCCTTCTGGTTAGCAGTCAAATGCCTTAGGCATTATGCCACCAGAACTCCCACAGAGAGATATATAACATACTTATTTATGATACCAAAAAGTTAAAATCTTGTTCCAGTACAATAACCCATAGCATTTTTTGGCTTCTTTTAGCTGTGATTCCTGCATATATGTTGGAATCAACTCAATGGCAGTGAGTTTGGGTTTTTATTATTATTATAGGACCAATAAGCAACATCATGATAAATGGAGAAAAGATTGAAGTTGTGAAGGATTTCATTTTACTTGGACTCACAATCAACATTCATGGAAGCATCAGTCAAGAAATTAAAAGATGTGTTGCATTGAACAAATCTTCTGCAAAAAGACCACTTTAAAGTGTTCAAGAGCAAAGAAGTCACTCTAAAGACTAAGGTACCCTTGCCCTAAGTCATGTATTTTCAATAACCTCATATGCATGTGAGAGCTGGGCAATAAGTAAAGAAGACTGCAGAGGAATTGATACATTTGAATTTCAGTGTTGGTGAAGAATACTAAAAACACTGAGGACTTCCAGAAGAACAAATAAATATGTCTAGGAGAAACTACAGCCAGAATATTCCTTAGCAGTGAGAATGGCCAGACTTCGTCTCTCATACTTTGTTCATGTTGTCAGAAAACACCAATTTGGAAAAGGATATGATGCTAGGTAATGTAGAGGGTCAGTGAAAGAGGGGAAGACCCTCAGTGAGATAGATGGGTTGACACAGTGACTGTGATGATGGGCTCAAGGATGGCAGTGATTCTGAGGGTGGCATAGGACTAGGCACTGTTTCATTCTGTTGTACTCTGAGTCAAAACCGACTCGACAGCTCCAAGCAACATTATTATAAGAGGATAAAGAGGCATAGTGTTGTCTTTTTAAACTCCAAGGAAGTGTCATGCAAGAATCACATTATATTTAGAGATCCCAGACAGCTAACAGCTAATAGGCTCAGTCTATAAAAAAAAATGTTGTTGTTGTTATATGCCGTTGAGTCGGACCCGACTCATAGCGACCCCTCCTTGGGTTTCCGAGGCAGTATCACTAC
>NW_006921919.1:2290258-2303379 GCF_000298275.1 Orycteropus afer afer
ATATATTCTTCCACCCCCCCCCCCCAGAAATAAAGGCCTGCTCTGCCACATATGCAGAAAGGATGCAGATTCAGAAAATTCATGTTTTAGGTATATTTCACCAATAATATATAGTCTAAGAACCCAAATGCCTGTGATCTAGCTTGCTGTTAGTTGCCATAAAATCATGGCAACCCCATGAACAATGGAACAAAATGGTCCTGGTCCTCTACCATCCCCATAATCAGTTACAGATAGGATCATTGTGATCCACAGGTTTCATTGGCTGATTTTCGAAAGTAGATCACCAGGCCTTTCTTCCTAGGCCATCTTAATCTAGAAGTTCTGCTGAAACTTGTTCAACATCATAGTAACTTGCAAGCTTCCATGGACACATGGGGGGGGATGATGGCTGCGCAGGAGATGCATTGGCTAGGAGTCAAACCTAGGTCTTTGCGTGGAAAGTGAGAATTCCATCTTTAAATACAAACATGATGGTTAACTGACCTGTGTTATTTGTCTAGTATATAAATACAGACTGTTGAACACAACTGAGGAAATGACTGCAGACTGTAGACCTTTTAGAGAGAGATTTGGTCTTCACACAGCTGTGACCTTTGTGCTATCTCTAAAATGTAGCTTCTGCTTCTAGGTCCCTGAACCTCTCCTTATGGAAAAATCCATGTGTAAGGAAAGGACAGATATCACAATAGACTATACTCAAAAAAACTGAATTCATGTGGCAACAAGTTTTTCAGAAAAATCTTGAGGGAGTTGTTATGCTAAGTTTCAATTAATGCTGATCTCAGCTGGAATAATTACACTTCTATGTAATTGTGCCTCAATACATATGTAGTTGAAAGGAATTGTCAGGATCCATCAGAATTTACACATGTCAGTAAATCAAAGATTTAAATGTGAAAGACAGTACCCAAGGGCTTACTGTGGGTGTGTAGCATTCCCCAGAGGATTAAGGACCAACAAATCAATGCAAAGTTACAGACATACATCAAAAAGCAGATCCTCTGTTACAGAACTGCATTTAATCCAGGACTGTGCATGTCTGCAGGAAACCTTTGCCTATTTTTCCTGCATATAATGATCTCAAATTGTCAGAAAAGGGTCTTTGTGGCATTACTTTAATAAGAAATATAGCCAGTTGCCATACAGTTGATTTCGATTCATGGGGACCCACTGGGTGCCAGAGTAGAACTGTGTTCTGTAAGATTTTCAGTTGCTGTTATTTTGGAAGTAGATTGCTATGCCCCTTCCCCCATGACCTAAAGTTTATTAAACAGAAAGGAAAGGGGAAGGGCTTGTGAAGGAGAGAGTGAGAGGGACTTTTGCCTAAGTAGCCACCAATCTCTCACTGAACAAAGGATTTCCTAGGGCTTTTAAAGGATTTTAGGTAGGAATAAGGCACCATCTTTATTCATAAAATGCGAGAGGATTTCCAAGAAAAGGTGGGGTTATGAAAATCAGGCGTGCACACAGGAAGTAGCTAAGATGGATTCCACTGCAAGGGCTATCAGAACAAAGATGGAACCTGTTGCAAAAGCTGTTGGATGATTCTGGAATGTTGCACGATGGTGGAATCTCTGGACACTGGTTTGGGCCCTGGCGAGGGATTCTTGTTCTTGACTGACAATGCCTTTTTTCCAGAGTGATTCTGGGTGGATTTGAACCTCCAACCTTTTGGCTAGCAGCCAAGTGTTTGCACTACCCAGGGACAGGAGAAATATAGAAACTTTTAATTTGTTGTTGCCATTAGGTGTTATTTGGAATGAAATGAGGGCATGAGCATTCTGAATTCATTCTTTACTAATAACGTGGCTCTTAAGAGGTCAAGAATATTTTCCCAAACATGTACCTTATGCATTGGCAGCATCAAAATCAATGGGAGATTCAGATAAAAGAAGGCCAGGATTTGGTCAATCATGGATGGATCTTGCTGGCTGGTGTTTTCTCTCCTGCCTCTGCCCATCCATGCTCACCTTCTTAAGCACTTGGCAGCACCATTGGCTCTGGGCCTCAGATGTACAGCACAAAAACTATATTCGGAAAGACTCTCCAAAAAGATGTGGAGAAGTTTTCTTATTGTTATTAGATGCCACTGAGTTGGTTTTGACTCATAATGACCCCATGTACAAAAGAACGAAATACTGCCCGACCCTGCCCTATCCTCACTCTTCTTGCTGTGCTTGAACCCATTGTGGCAGCCACTGTGTCAATCCATCTTGTTGAGAGTCTTCCTCTTTTTTGCTGACCATCTACTTTACCAAGCATGATGTCCTTCTCCAGGGACTAGTCCTTCCTGATAACATGTCTGAAGTATGAGTGAGATGAAGTCCTTGCTTCTAAGGAGCATTCTGGCTACACTTCCTCCAAAACACATTTGTTTGTTCTTCTAGCAGTCCATGGTGCATTCAATATTCTTCACCAAAACCACAATTCAAATGCATTCTGTGATCTTCCTTATTCATTGTCCAGCTTTCATATGCATATAAACCTATCGAAAACACAGTGGCTTGGTTCTGGAACCCCTTAGTCTTCAAAGTAACATCTTTGCTCTGTATACAATTTAAGGAGGTGTTTTGCAGCAAATTTGCCCAATGCAATACGTCAGTCATTTGATTTCTTGACTGCTGCTTCCATGGACCTTGATTGTGGATCTAAGTAAAATAAAATCCTTGACAACTTCAATCTTTTCTTCATTTATCATGATGTTGCTTATTGGTCAAGTTGTGAGAATTTTTGTTTTCTTTATGTTCAGATGTAATCCATACTGAAGGCTGTAGTCTTTGATCTTCATCAGTAAGTGCTTCATTCTTCACTTTCAGCAAGAAGATTGTTAATGAGTCTTCCTCCAATTCTGATCCCACATTCTTCTTTATATAATCCACCTTCTTGGATTATTTGCTCAGCATACAGATTGAATAAGTACGGTGAAAGGATACAGCCCTGCCACACACCTTTCCTGATTTTAAATCATGCAGTATCCCCTTATTATTTTCAAATGGCTACCTCTTAGTTTATATACAAGTTCCTCATTAGCATAATTAAGTGTTCTGGAATTCCCATTCTTCATAATTTTTAGGATCCACAGAGTTGAAAGCCTTGCATAGTCAATAAAACACAGGTAAATATCTTTCTGGTATTCTTTGCTTTCAGCCAGAATCCATCTTACATCAGAAATGATATTCCTCATTCCACATCCTTTTCTGAATCCAGCTTGAATTTCCCTGTTAGTATACTGCTGCAACGATTTTTTAATTATCTTCAGCAAAATTTTACTTTCATGTGATATTACTGTTAATTTCATGTGATATTACTGATATTGTCTGATGATTTCTGCATTCTGTTGGATCATCTTTTGGTTCTTGATCATATTCTACCTTCTGAAATGGTTGAATGTTTATACATTCTTTTTGGTACAGTGACTCTGTGTATTCCTTACATCTTCTTTTGATGTTTCCTGCATCATTCAATATCTTGCCCATAGAATCCTTAAATTTTGCAACTCGAGGCTTGAAGTTTTTCTTCAATTCTCTCAGCTTTAAAAAGAGGAGGTATTAGGATGGAAAATATTCCTGACAGCAAGAGATCCTAGGAAATAGAATTTCACTATCTGGATCCATTAGCATGTAAGGCCTTTCAGATATTATTTGCCACCTAGACTTATGAGACTGTGGTGTATGAATGTCAAACCACATGGCTGTGGCCTTAGAAGCCCAATATACTTGGAAATAATACATTTATATTATTTTCTTTTCACAAATCCCAGTCCAGTTGTTGTAGTGCCTACTAGTCAAAGTTTATTTAATAGGGTTTGGATCTTTGTCATTTTACTTGTCTTTTAAGGGTATTCTGTGGAAACAGAGATATCAATATCTTAATTTCTGCAGTTTTCCCATAGTAACATTAATTGTCTTCAGATTTATTAAAATCTAACCCTAATAGAGTTCCTGAATGCAACTATATTCAATTACTGTTAAAGTCAATGTATCAGTTTAATTCTGTCTCTAGTATTAGAATAAATAAATAAATAAATAAATAGAAATCCAAACTCATTGCCATTGAGTTGATTCTCACTCATAGCAACCTCCATTGTATTTCTGAGGCAGTAAATCTTTATGGAAGTAGATTGCCCCATCTGCCATCCGCTGGACAGCTAGTGGGTTTGAACCGCCAACTTTCTGGTCAGCAGTCAAATGCCTTAGGCACTGCACCACCAGAGGCCCTTAGGGGTCTTGAAAGAAGGCTCAAATTTGATTAAAACTTCTCTGGAAGAGCACTTAACTGGTAGTTATGATAAGCAGTTACAGTTGCCTTCCTTGGTCAAATCTAGTGTATTCAGAGGAAAAGGAGATATGAACAATCTTAGGGATAATTAAGAGACACATGTTTTTCTCCATAAATTTATGGGTAGAATGTATGATCCTAGAAACTCTCTGCCCAGCTGAAGTTGGATCACAATGATAGAAATTCCAGGGAATGTACGGCCTGATAAGGAGTTGGTGTCCTGAACGCTCAGTGTAACTATTATCCAAACTTGAAATTTCAGAATCCCCACCACTTTTTTAAAAGCTGAGAAGTACCAAATTTGTGCTAGGTACTGGAATAATGTTGTATGGTGTATATTTTTACAACAACAACAAAAAATAAATAAAAGAAGAAGAGCTGCTGATGCAGCTTATGTACAACCCAGCACCTCATGGGATTTGGTTCCTTGGTTTAGATGATTAGGGTCATAGTTTCATGTGACATCCTAATTTGTTATGTAGTGCCTAGGATCTTAAAAGTTCACAAGTGGCCATCTAAGTTACAACAATTGGTCTGTATTCTTCTGGAGCAACAGAAAAAGTAGAATTCAGGAATAGAAGGAGGAAATGGGATGCATGGCTAATTGCCTCTATGAATAACTGCCTTCTTTGCCATGAAACCAGAACTAGATGGTTCCTGGCTACTGTTACTGAACATTTTGATCAAAGATTCTATAGAAGAATCCCGATCAAAAGGGGGAAAATCCAAAAGAGAATTTAAAATTCTCATGGAAACCAGGCTTTCTAGAATCATTGAGGCTAAATGAACTGCTGAAACTATCTATTGTCCTGAGATAATTTTTAAACCTTAAACTAGTAAAATATCAGAGAGTGTTTCACTGCTATTCATAAGGTTTCCCCTGGCCAATTCTTTGAGAAGTGCATGGCCTCTTCCTTCTTCCTAGTCTGTCTTAGTCTGGAAGCTCTGCCAAAACCTGTCCACCATAGGTGACCCTGCTGGTATTTGAAATACCGGTGGCATAGCCTCCAGCCTCACAGCAACACATAAGGCACCACAGTACAGCAAACTAACAGATAAGTGGGCTGTACAGGTAGACCTTGCCAGATGGAATATACAAGAATCAGATCGACTATATTTGTGGAAAGAGGCAATGGAGAAGCTCAGTATCTTCAGCCAAAAAAAGCCAGGATCTGACTGTGGAACAGACCATTAATTACTCATATGGAAGTTCAAGTTGAAGCTGAAGACAATTAAAACAAGTCCACAGGAGGCAAAATATGACCATGATTATATCCCATGTGAATTTAGAGACTATCTAAAGAATAGATTTGATGCATTGAACACAAATGACTGAAAGCTAGAAGGAATTGTGTGATGACATCAAAAACATCATATATGAAGAAAACAAAAGGTCATTAAAAATATTGGAAAGGAAGAAAAGACAAAAAATGGATGTCAAAAGAGACTCTGAAACTTGCTCTTGAACAGAGAATAGTAAATGGCAGAAATAACAAGATAAAAAAGCTGAACGGAAGATTTCAAAGAGCAGCTCAAGAAGACAGAGTCATTTATAATAAAATGTGCAGAGACCTTGGGGAGGAAGTGGGAGGGCAGCTGTTGCAATTGTAGTCAATGTCATGAGACAAAGTGTATGTGAACTGATGTATGGAAAGTGAATTTTCTCTGTAAACTTTCACCAATATGTGAAAGACTATTCAAAGCATGGAAAGAACAAAACAGAGAACCCAAACCAGTTGCCATGGAGTCGTGGCAATCCCGTATATTTCAGAGTAGAACTAAGCATTGAGTTTTCGTTGGCAATGACCTTTCTCAGTAGGTCACTGAAATAGCACTGACTTACTGTGCATGTCACAGAGTTCTTTCAGGCCCTGGATAGAGCATCCCTATCTTCAGGATTGAAACCTATGTTTTAAAGGTCTACTTAGGGAGACACTCTGCTGTCCTCCTTCATCACTGTCATCTTTCTTTGGGAGCCTTCACTACCTCTTATCTCCTCCTTCAGCAAAACCCCAAATTTTCATGCATATTAACTCCTCTGGGTCTTCTCTTATGAGTTCACCTAAAATGCATAGCTTAACTTGCGCCCTAGCAGGAGAGGAGCAGAGAAGCAAGATGAAATTCAGGCCACTGCATTTTTTTAAAATCCCAAATTCAGCATTATTAAGTTATTTACTTTTATTTTCCTAGCTCATAGTTGTTTCTCAATTGTCTTTATTTTGTATTATTGACATGACATAAAATGTTACAAGGAACTGTAAAGAATACATTGACCAATACTATCATTTTATAAATGAAGAAACCAATGCCTGGAAAAGTGCATTTTTTAGAAAATGAATTTTCTAAAGCTAGACAACCAAGTAGTTCTGAGTTGAATCTAGAACTCAAGTGCCCTTCTCTCAAACAAATATTTATTCCATTACTATATTGCTTCCTAGATCTTTCTTAAAATTCAATTGAAAGAGAGAGAGATATCAGTCTTAGATTTAAAAATGTTAGCCTTCTCTATTGGGAAAAGTAAAAAATACCATTTCATTTGTATCTTCTGGTAGTAATAACTGTAAGAGAAGGTATCTGTAAGAGAAGAGTGATGCCTTTGTGAATGTAAAAGTTTGTGTCTGTTTTATGATACAAAGCAGTGACCATGCTTTAATGGGTGGCTTTTTTTTTTTTTATAATTTTTATTGTGGTAAAATGCATGTAACATAAAATTTGCCATTTTAACCATTTTTAAGTTACAATTCAGTGACATCAGTTGCATTCAAAACTTTTCTTCCTCCCAAACAGAAACTTTGGACCCATTAAACAATATCTCTTCATCCACCTTCCTCTCAACTCTTGGTAACCTCTAATCTACTTCCTGTCCCTTGAATTTGCCTATGCTACATGTATGGAGGGGTCACAATGATTCGGGTCTGACTTGATGGCACATAACAACAACAACAACACATGTATCATATAATGTTTGTCCCTTTGTGTCTGACTTATTTCACTTAGCATAATGTTTCCAGGGTTCTTCCATGTTGTATCAGAACTTCATTTCTCTTTATGGTGGAATAATGTTATGTAGTATTATTTATCACATTTTGTTTGGTCTGTGATGGACACTTGGGTTGTTTCTACCTTTCGGCTATTGAAACAACGCTGCAATGAACATTTGTGTTCAAGTGTCTGGTTGAGTCTCTCTTTTCAGTTCTTTTGGGTACACACCTAGTCATGGAATTGCTGGGTCATATGGTATTTCTATGTCTTATTTTTGAGGAACCACTAAACTATTAATTAGGGCTGCTTTCAATGATGTTATTTTTCTTATTATTAGTTACTATTGGGTCTATTATGACTCCTGACAACCCCATGTGTTATTCTAGAGCCAGTTTTTCATAATAATGATTGAGAAATTACATTGTACCATAACTTGGAGAGTGATGAATGTATGAAATTCTATAGATGACTGCAGAATTCGATAAGGCTTTTGTTGTTATGTGCCATCAAGTTGGACCCAACTCATAGCGACCCCTCCTTGGGTTTCTGAGGCAGTATCACTATGGAAGTAGATTGCCCCATCTTCCTTCCAACCTTTGCAATAGACTCTATTGCATAGGTACATAGGTTATGTAAAGGAGTCCTTAGGTGATACAAAAGGTTAACACACTCAGCTTCCAACCAAAAAATTGGAAATTTGAGTCCATGCAGAAGTGCTACAGAAGAAAGGACTGGTGATCTACTTGTGAAAACAAGCCAGCCACTGAAAACTCTATGAAGCACAGTTGTATAGTGAAAAAAAAAAAAGAAAAGAAACCTGCAAATAAATTGTAGCTGTAGGTGGCATTTTAGGGGTCAGGGAGAAGATAGATAGCCAAGTAACTTGTGTGGACCAGTGGCCAACGTCAGGCCACAAGCATGAAAAAATTGTCATGTGCTTGCTTTTAAATTATATTATACTTACAGGTTCACATGTGTGCATATGCAGTCAAGATTTGCATTGCAAAAATTGTTTATTTACCAATAAGACTACTACACTTAAGAAAATGCATTCTTCCTTTATACCATAAATGTTTAGTAACCAGTCTAAATGAACTAATGTTATGTTTCAGTTTTTTATATGGAAATACTGTTATAAATATTATTGTTTTGTCTACTTGGCAGATTCTTCACACTTGGGCTGGGGGCTGCCATTCCAGGGACTATGTTGTAGATTGTGATTGAGGTTGATTGGGCAGATTTTGCATGGTGCCTGCTTATTATATCTGGATTTAGCACCTTATTTTTATGGGAATTGTAAGAGACTCATATGCATATGAAAGCTGGACAATGAACAAGGAAGACAGAAGAAGAGTTGATGTCTTTGAATGAAGCATAATGAAATACCATGGACTACCAGAAAGCACGAATAAATCTATTCTGGAAAAAGTGCAGCTGAAATGCTCCTTGGAAGCATAACCTACTTTGGTTATGTTGTCAGAAGGGACCATTTCCTGGAGAAGGATATCATGCTTGGTAAAGTGGAGGGACAGCAAAACATGAGTAAACCCTCAACAAGATGGATTAACACAGTAGCTGCAACAACGGGCTCAAGTATAGCAAGAATTATGAGGATGGCACACAAATGGGCACTGTTTCGTTGTGTTGTACATGGGGTTGCCATGAGTTGGAGCCAATTTGATGGCACCTAACAACAAAAACTATGACAACAAAGTATAAAAGAAAAATAAGTGAAAGTGTCTTTTTCCTAATAAAAGGAATGCATATTATGTATTCATTTGTTATTGTAGTAGGAGACCTCTCCCGTTATACCTCCTAACTATTCAAATTAATTGTACTTATGTAGTTTTAGAATGTTAATTTAAGTAGTTATAAATTTCAGTAACTTCAAAGGAACTATTTATTTGCTGTGTCTATATTATTTTGGACATAATTCCATTTCCTGTGTACATAGTATCAGGTATATTCACAATGAAGAAATTCTGTGCACCAGAAATAAATCCCTTTCAAACTAAAATTGAAAAAAAGAAAGAAAACTCTATGGAGTTCAGTTCTATTATGACACATATGGGGTTGCCATGAGTCTGTGTGGACTTGATGGCAACTTTTTTTTTTTTTAATTAAGGAAACTAATAAAGCATTATCTTTGGAAAAAGTGTTTATGGATAACTTCTTGGTCTCTAGGAATAAGCATCTGCAAGGTGCCCAGGGTCTGCAGAGCCAGTCTGTTTGGCTCCCATGACAAGAGATTTGCTAGGCAACCCAGAGGGAGCTTTCAAACAAGCCCAGATAGTCCTGCCTGGCCTGCTGCCATTCTCCAAAAAGGCAAGTAGGCACAGTAAATTATAACTAGATGGTAATGGTTGACATGCTACCCTTTAAGAAGTGTTGCTATTTCATGGCGAGTTTGTTTGTACAGAAATAATCAGTCCATGTAGGGGTTCATTAGCTAATTGGTTGGGATCAAAACTTATAAAAGCATTTGGAAAATAGTCATCTGTGATTACACTGAAGGAAAAAAAAAACCCTTACGATGAAGTCAGAAGTGTTGCTCTTTGAGAAAGCTTGCCAACCTGCATACAAGTTTGTCTGGGAAGAAATACATTTAAAATAGATCCCTCTACAGTGAGCTTAAAAAACCAGATGGCATAGGTCTTATTAGGTCATAACTGCTACTCTGAGACTTGAAATTCCAAACCAGTTCAACAACATCAAATGTTTGCAGTGATATTTCTTTAGAAAGATTAAATGTTAGTCAAAAAGTCTCAGCTTATCATTACATAGTTACAAAATGATGCATTTTCTTTAACCTTCTTTTATTCCTTTATTTACAAATGTTTGGTGATGAGGATTATTAGCCTATGTGTTACAGTGAACCAAAATGCTTAAACTTCGTTGTTGTTATTAGCTGCCAGTCTGCTTGTGTTGTGATGATCTCACATACAACTGCGTGAGGCACTACCATTCCCATGATTGTGGATTAGACTCTTGAGATCCATAGGGTTTTCTTTGGCTGCTTCTCAGAAGTGGATCGCCAGGCCTTTCTTCCCAGTCTATCCTAATCTGGAAGCTCTGCTGAAGCTTATTCAGCATCAGAGCCACACTCAAGCCTCTGCTGACTGACAGATGGTGGGTGCACATGAGGTACCCTGGCTGGGAATTGAACTCAGGCCTCCCTCATAGAAGGTGAGAATTCTACCACTGAACCAGCACCACCACCTTAAACCTAGTTACCTTGGGATAAATCAGAATCTGAAATACAACTGTGAAGTAAAGGTTAACGAAATTGTATTTTTGTATTTATATATTTACATATAAATACATAGTAAAAATGAGTCAATGACAATTAAAAACAACAACAAAATAAGTAAAATCAAGAATCTACGGCTGTCAAGTTGATTTTGACTTACGGTGACCCTTTAGGACAGAGTAGAACTGTTCCATAGGGTTTCCAAGGCTGTAAATCTTTACAGAAGCAAAATGCCTCATCTTTCTCCCATGGAGTGGCTGGTGGGTTTGGAACATCAACCTTTTGGTTAGCAGCTGGTTGCTTTAACCACTATGCCGCCAGCGCTCCTGACAAAATTAAGGTAACTTCAAAAACTCTGGGTGATGAATCACTTCTTTTGTTCATGAACTAAGCCACATTCACACAGCAATGTGTTCTTGTCTTACATTTCCTTTGCCTGATTATGCATATATAAAGGGAGCTCTGGTAGTATAGTGGCTAAGGCACTTGACTGCTCACCAGATGGCTGGCGGTTCAAACCCATCAGCCACTCCTCGGAAGGAAGGTTGGGCAATCCTACTTCCGTAGTGATACTGCCTCGGAAACCCAAGGAGGGGTTGCTATGAGTCAGGGCTGATTCGACGGCACATAACAACAACAACAACAATGTTGAAACATACTCACCTGTCTAATTAACGGTTTTCCATAGAAGATTGTAAGCTTTGTGAGAAAGAAACCATTTTATTCATTATTTCTTTGCCAGCATTTAGGAAAATGCCTGGTACCTAGCCACATTGAAAGAAAGAAATAAAGAAAAAGATAAGGAAAGAAAAGAAAAAAATGAATAGGTGAAGAAGAAAAAATGGATGGGAGGGAAGAAGGAAGGGAAGAAAGAATAGAAAGGAAGACAAAGGAAGAAAGGAAAGGGGGTGTGAAATTTTACACAAAAACAAAACCAGTTGAATGACTATTTATTTTATTTATCTTTTCAAAATTAGATTGACGTTTTTGATTTACATGAGTAATGGAATTGCTTATCTATATAAATTTATATCAATGTCAATTAAAAAATTCAGAGTGCCCTTTAAGAAAATCAAATAGCCTCTCAAAGTCTTAAGCCAGTGAGGTTTCTAATCTCAGTTTGGTTAATTATGTAGAAAAAAAAAGAAAGAAAATATATGCTTGGTTAAACCTTCCCACATAAAGTAAAAAAGCCAGCTTTTAATTTTCAATAGATTTTAATACTTCAATTGTTCTTCAGTTCAATACCACTGGTTGCTTTAGCCTAACGATTTCTTCAAATCCTAAATTTATTTTCTTTGTACACATAGAGTTCTTCAATTATCTCCCAAGGGCTTACAAAATTGAAGTAACTTTTTACTAAGTTAACCATGATGGAAAGTTCCAAAAAGTATATGTATAATTTTAAAAATAAAAATATATGACAATTTATAATAGTTCATAGATATACCATCAAGTTAAATTCCATTAATTGAAACTCTAAATCAAATGATTTATCATGGATGTGTATGTTTTGTTTCTTATTTATTTTATTTTCTACACTCTGCTGCTGTTGTTAGGTGCCCTCAAGTTGGACCCGACTCATAGTGACCCCTTCTTGGGTTTCCCAGACAGTATCACTACGGAAGTAGATTGCCCAACCTCCTGAGGAGTGGCTGGTGGGTTTGACCCGCCAGACTTCTGGCTAGCAGTCAAGTGCCTTAAGCACTACACTACCAGAGCTCCTACATTCTGCTGGAAGAAAAAAATGAAAGAACTGGAAAGCAGTTAGGAGTTCTGGTGGCATAGTGCCTAAGGCATTTGACTACTAACCATAAGGCCGATGGTTCACACCAGCCACTCCTCAGAAGGACTGTTGGGCAATCTATTTCTGTAGTGATACCATCTGGGAAATCCAATGAGGGGTCTCTATGAGTTGGATCCGACTTCACAGCACTGAGTTTTTTGTTTTTTGTTTTTTTAAGAAAGCAATTAGTACTGATTTAGTAAAAATAATGATATCTTTAATATTATACTGTTGGAATAGATGATTATGATGCTAATATTTTAGGTTAACAATCCTAAAAGAATTTACAGAGCATCAGTTATGTATATGACACTATATTAGGCACTCAAGTAGAGATAATAAAGATGTGACTTATATGTTTTAGCAAGAATTAAATATTTATCATTTATTAGCTTTGCATGCAAAGCCTCATTTAATCCTCACAAAAGTCCTGTGAGCAAAATTATTATTTTTCCCCATCTTATAGGTCTAGAAACTAATATAAATATTAAGGAACTTGGAAAAGATCAGATAGCTAGAATTTTAACTTAAGATTGGTCTGATTCCAGATTGTGAGTTTTCCATTCATTGTTCTAATTAATTACCACTTTTCAGTTCTTACTGTCTCCCTCATTACTTCCTTCCACCCTTACTTGTAAATTGCATTGTGTAAGTTCTGTTATAGCACTGATGGAATAATTTGCAGCTTTTTTTTGTTGTTGTTTAAACTTTGTCCCTTACTAGACTATGTTGTTGTTATGTGCCCTCGAGTTGGACCCAACTCATAGCGACCCCTCCTTGGGTTTCCGAGGCAGTATCACTACGGAAGTAGATTGCCCCATC
>NW_006921919.1:2303619-2305462 GCF_000298275.1 Orycteropus afer afer
CTTCCTTCCGAGGAGTGGCTGGTGGGTTTGAACCGCCAGCCGTCTGGTTAGCAGGCAAGTGTCTTAGCCACTATGCTATAAGTTCCTTTAAATTAGGGACCAGGACTTTTTCATATTTCCAGGAAAGGGCTAGGAGCTCTGGTAGCATGGTGCTTAAGGCACTGGACTGCTAACCAGAAGGCTGGCGGTTCAAACCCACCAGCCATTCCGCAGAAGGAAGATTGGGCAATCTACTTTCGTGGTGATACTGCCTCAGAAACCCCAGGAGGGGTCGCTATGAGTCGGGTCTGACTCCACGGCACATAACAACAACAACAGGAAAGGGCTTGCCATAATTCATGTAGAAATTCAATAAATTTTATTGAATAACAAGTAATTGTATCTGGGTTTATCATCTGCATTAGGTTATGAGGATCTGAGAATAGGGAAGTGTCTGAGTGTTGTGACTATGTCACCTATAGTGATTGCTCAAATTAATATTTGCTAAGTTGAATTAGGGAGCTCTGGTGGCGTACTGCCTAAAGCATTTGACTGCTAATCAGAAGGCTGGTGGTTCAAACCCACCAACCACTTCTCAGAAGGAAGATTTGGCAATCTACTCTTTAGTGGTTCTGCCTTGGAAACCCAAGGAGGGGTCTCTATGAGTCGGATCCAACTCGATGGCAGTGAGTTTGGTTTGTTTTGAGTTGACTTAGAGTTAAAATGAGTGATAAAACATAGAGATATGTAGTTTGTTTGTTTTTTTCCATTGAGTGGATTTCAGCAGATGGTGACCCCAAGTGTGTCAGAGTGGAATTATGCTCCAAAGAGTTTCCATGGACTAATTTCTAAGAAGTAGATCCTTTCTTCTGAGGCACCTCTGGGTAGATTTGAACCTCCAATCTTTCAATTAGCTGCTGAGCGTGTTAACTCTTTGCACCATCCAGGAACTCCATGCTATATAAAAAAAATTTTATTTTTAAAGAACATTAAGTTATATCTATTTTGTTGCAGTAACAAAGGTACAAAGATACTATCACATCTTACTAATTCAATAAAGATATATAGAATACCTTATGGTGTTGTTGTTGTTAATTGCCATGGAGTCAGTTCTGACTCATGGTCACCCTGTGTGTGCAGAGTAGAACTGCTCCATAGGGTTTTTAAGACTGTGACCTTTTGGAAACATGTTGCCAGGCCTGGCTTCTGAGGCACCTCTGAGTGGGTTATACTGCCAACTTTTTTTGTTAATAGTTGAGCACTTAATCATTTGTGCCACACAGGGACTCCAATATAATACCTTATAGGAATTTTCAATTTAAAAAGAACATAGTTTATTAGATTCCCATAATAACGCTAAGAATTTAGAATTCATAAATGAGGAAATTGATGATCAGAGAGTTTACGACTTGGCCACATTCACAGTACTGGTAAATGGCAGAGCTGGGATGAGAATCTAGGTCTTCTGACTACCAGCTTTTGTCCTTGCTCTGGTGGTGAAGTACTTAAGATATTAAACTGCTAACCAGAAGGCTGGTGGTTCAAACCCATCGGCCACTCCTTGGAAGAAAGGTTGGGCAATCTACTTCTGTAGTGATACCACCTTGGAAACCCAAGGAAGGGTCACTATGAGTCAGATCCAACTTGATGGCAGTGAATTTGGTTTTTGGTTTGGTATGATATTAAATTATTACACTGCTGAAATTTTACTTTATGAGAACATTTAATGTCCCAAATGTCTAGGGTCATTATTGTTTTTAATATTTATCAAACACTTCCAAAATGGTAGACCATATTCTGAAAATTTTTATATATCTATGATATGCTCCCAAGAAGGTTCACTCTTCTTTAAAAAAAAAAAAAA
>NW_006921919.1:2305583-2318100 GCF_000298275.1 Orycteropus afer afer
TTTTTTTTTTTGGTTATATTGAAATAAATCCATAGGACTTTTTTTCTCTATAATCTAAACTGTATGAAGAACTCAGCTCTGATATATAGATCAGAAATAACCCAGAGTAAATGGAGCATAGAAAATAATGTAAGCAAATCAGCAGGATTCCAAGGTCTCAGAAACCAGTTTCACACTCAATCCATTACTATGCACCTGTGTACAATTAATCACTTTCCATTTCTTTGGCTCATTGAATCAAGAGCACTTTGGTTAGGATGCCAACAAATGTCTCAGGTTTTTATCAAATGCTTGGTATAGGGCCAACCTTACACATAATAAAAAATTAAGTAAATATTTGTTTATTTCCTGAAGACCCCTTACTACATCAGTCATTTATTTCAATTTGGTGACTCACAGTTTTTTTTTTCCCCCAGTATTAAATAGTTCTCACTGCTTGAAATTTCTACATGCTTTAAAACCACTGTTTATATTACACATTGTGGAAGCTGTGAATTTAATACAGTGAAGTATAAACTGTGTGCCAATGCTAAAAACCCTATGATAGCATAGTCCTCCATATCCTTGTAATAATTTCCCTCAGCAGGTAGCTCTTTTCTCCTCAAACTGTTCTCATTTCCAAGCAGAACTTCTACTATTATGCTTCCAAATATAAATAAGATTACTGAATTTCAGTGATTTCAATATGTTTGAAAAGAGGTGGAAGTGTTTTCTTTGACCTACATTTATTCTTAAATAGAGGCACTGTTGATCACAAACTGAATAAGGCACCATTCAATGTGGTATTCAAAAGGAGATTCTGATTTAGGAAAAATACTCTGAAAAATTTCCCATTCCTGCCTACAGAATTTCAGTAAGTTATGAATTTGTAAAATTGCTTTTACATGACTCCAAAATCAGAAAACTAAACTCACTGCCACTGAGTCAATTTCAACTTAGAGCAACCCCCATTGGGTGTCTGAGGCAATAAATCTTTATGGAAGCAGACTTCCCCATCTTCCTTCTGCAGAACAGCTGGTGGGTTTGAACCACCAACCTTCTGGTTAGCCGCCAAATAAATGCCTTAGGCACTGTGCCACCAGAGCTCCTTTGTATCTGACTCAGACTCATTTGTATCTGACTCAGACTCATTGCCCTGGAGTTGAATCCAACTTATAGTGACCCCTCCTTGGTTTTCTGAGGCAGTATCACTATGGCAGTAGATTGCCCCATCTTCCTTCCAAAGAACTAGTGGGGTTTGAACTGCCAGCCTTCTGGTTAGCAGTCAAATGCCTTAGGCACTACACTACCAGAGCTCCCTGTATCTGACTAGTTACTGTTAATAAAATAATATACTTTATCCTAGAAAAGAAAGCATCTTGAAGTAATATATCTTCTGCTAGTTATAAAATTTAAATTGCTTAGAGTAAGCCTTACTTTAGCTAACAAATACTTAGATTTAAAGTGTTATAGATAATCAATTCTTTTGTCCTGGTTGAATAAGAGCTTTGATAGCATAGTGCCTAAGGCATTTGACTGTTAACCAGAAGGCTAGTGGTTCAAACCCTTCCTCGGAAGGAAGGTTGGGCAATCTACTTCCGTGGTGATACTGCCTTGGAAACCCAAGGAGGGTCACTATGAGTGGGATCCAACTCGATGGCACATAACAACAACAACAACAACAATATGGAAAATGGTCACCAACCCAGTTTAGGGTTAGCATATCCCATAAAATGGTGTTTTCAGAGTCAACATTCAGTTATAATACAAAAACACCTGTATAAGAATTTATTTCCTGCAATTTAAAATTAAAACTGTTAAATATCCTTTGCTAATGAGAGTGGTAGACAAATGTTTGATAGTTCATTGTTGGTATAAACATATCAGAATAAATATATCTTTATAAATTTTCCAAGGACATGGTGTGGCCATGGCAACAACATTTCTATTTCTCTGTTTGGCTGTTGGAATCTTGTCCATGAAGAGTGATGATGGATGAGATATGTCATGCAGCACGCTCCACTGTGAATATTCACGATTTTGTTTTTAAACTAGAACTTGCTAAAATTCAATTTCCTAAAAGGTACACTGAGTAATAGGGCATAAAAATAATTTTCAAGGAAAAGAAACAAGTGAAATCATTTTATCTCAGTGCTGAAAAAGAAAATAAGTTTTGAATTGGAACCATAGCTTACTTTCCTTCACTAACCAGATGGCAAAATAATATTTATAATAGGCTTCCAAAGATGGAATATATGAAGTTCAGTAAAGAAAGAAAGAAGATAGAACTTTGTAGTCATATTATTTAGGGCAGTGCATCCTAGACTTTTTCTTATAATACCAGATATAAATCCAAAACCTACTGCCATCAAGTCAATGCTGACTCAGCAACCACATAACCAACCAAACCAACCATTGCTATGGAGTCGGATCCGACTCATAAAGACCCCTCCTTGGGGATGGGTCTCAGAAGTAGATATAGGACAGAGTAAAACTGTTCCATGGGTTTCAAAGGCTGTAAATTTTTATGAAAGCAGACTGCCTCATTTTTTTCCCATGGAACAGCTGGTGGGTTCTAACTGCTGACCTTTTTGTTAGCAGCCAAGTGCCTTAACTACTGCACCATGAGGGCTACTACCAGACATCCAAAACCAAAACCAAACTCACTGCCATCAAGTCAGATCCAACTCACAGCAACCCCTTCTTGGGTTTCTGAGGCAGTATCACTACGGAAGTAGATTGCCCCATCTTCCTTCTGAGGAGTGGCTTCTGGGTTTGAAATGCCAGCCTTCAGGTTAGCAGTCAGATGCCTTTAGGCACTACGCCACCAGAGCTCCCACTACCAGACATAGGAAGTGAAAATACTTCTATTGCATTGTGGATAAATAGACAAGGCTGCTCCTAGCCAGGGTTGACTGATCTGGGGATTTGGTTTACATGGGGCCCTACCTAGCTGCCTTGAGGAATGAGGTACAAAACTAGTCTCTCAACACACTTGTAACCTAGCATACCAATGGGCCAAGGCCAACAGCTGGAAAGGTCCTATTCTGGAGGCAAGGTTGATGCTACTATTTGGCCTCAGTGATGTACAGTACTGCTTTGTCAGTGATGGCAAACACTGATCTATGGGTGGATAGATGGCTGTACAGGCTGAACAATCAGGTACATCTAACTAGGGGGAAGTGTGACCATGACCATGTGTAGGGTTAGCAAACAGTGTTTCTACATGCATAATTGTATGTGCTGTAAGAATGTCCAGATTTATAGCAGAGCTGGCAAGGGCCAAGGTTGTTGTGGCTACTTGGCCACAGCCAGCTACCTGGAGGGAGTGCGTAGTTGGACCTGTGGGCTTGGGACCATGGTCGCAAGGGACATTGAGCTCAATTGGCATAACATACTACACAAAACCATAGTTCTACATCCTACTTTGGTGAGAAGAAGCTGGGATTTTAAAAGCTTGCAAGTGGCCATCTAGATGCAACGATGGGTCTCTCCTCATCCAAAACAAAGAAGAATGAAGAAAACCAAAGATGCGTGGAAACGATTAGTCCAAGGACCATGCAGTCCTCAGCCTATATGACCATGAGACCAGAAGACCTAGATAGTGCCTGGCTACCACTGTCAAGCACTTGGAGGGGGATCTGTATAGGAGATCCTAGATGGAGTGGGAGAACAATGTGGAATAAAACTCAGAATCATTAAAAAAGACCACATTTGCTGGTCTGACAGAGTCTGGTGAGACTCCTGAGACTATGGCCCCCTAGCCACTCTTCACATCTGGAATTGAACTCACTCCTGTGGCTTCCAGCCAAACAATAGACAAGCATATGGGTTGAACATTTACATCAGGTAGATACACTCCTTGGAACAATCAATTGTAGGACAACAGAAGTGCAATGTTTGCAGAAGGAGACATATTGGGAGTGGGAATGCATGAGAGGGAAGGACACAGGGAAGAGGTAACTATGGTGAGGAAGTGGGAAGAGAGCTGGTACATTATGGAGCATTGCAGTATGTCATGAAACAGAATGTGTATGAATTGCTGTGGGAGCTCTGCTAGCATAGTGCCTAAGGCACTGGACTGCTAACCAGAAGGCTGGCGGTTCAAACCCACCAGCCACTCCTCGGAAGGAAGATCGGGCAGTCTACTTCCGTAGTGATACTGCCCAAGGAGGGGAAACCCAAGGAGGGGTCGCTATGAGTCGGGGACGACTAGATGGCACACAACAACAACAACAACATGAATTGCTGTGTGAAAAATTAATTTGCTCTGTAAACTTTTACCCAAATCACAATAACAGTTAAAAAAAAAAAGAGGGAGAAATTAGTCTTGGAAAACCTACACAGTGCAGTCAATGTCAGAAAACAAAATGTGCATGAACTATTGAGTGGAAAACCAATTTACTTTCACCCAAATCACAACAAAAAGTTTAAAAAAAAAGAAAAAAAAATTATCTTCAGTATGTGCTTTCACTTTTCATTTTTTGATTTACTTCTAAATACAAATTTGTAAAGGATAGTCTCAGTTACCTAGTGCTGCTATAACATAAATAACAAGTGTATGGCTTTAATGAAGAGAAATTTATGTATTCACAGTTTAGGATACTAGAAGTACAAATTCAGGGTACCAGCTCTAGGAGAAGGCTTTTTCTCTCGGTCAGCTCTGGGAGAAGGTCCTTGTCTCCTTTCAACATTTGTGGGCCTTGTGTTCCATGGAGATCTCCATGGGTCATGGTATTAATCTTCCCCTGGGTCTAGGAAGTTCTCAGCTCAGGGACCCCAGGTCCAAAGGACTCACTCTGTTCCTGGCTCTTCTTTCTTGGTGGTACTGAGGTCCTTTGATCTCTGCTCATTTGTTTAATCTCTTTTATATCTCAAAAGAGAGTGACTCAAAATACAACCTAATCCTGTGGATTATATACTGCCTCATAATATAACAGCCTCTAATCTTGCCTTATTAACATCATAAACCAAAAACAACAACAACAAAAAAAATTCATTGCCATCAATTCAATTAGACTCACAGCAACCCTTCCTTGGGTTTCTCTATGAAGTAGATTGCCCAACCTTCCTTCCAAGGAGTGGCTGGTGGGTTTGAACCACCAGCCTTCTGGTTCACAGACAAATGCCTTAGGCACTATGCCACCAGAGTTTCTATTAGAGTCTTGAATTTACAGTTGTTGTCGTTAGGTACCATCGAGTTGTCTCTGACTCATAGCAATGCTATGTACAACAGAATGAAACATAGTATAATTACATCGGGGCACAAAATGGAAGGTAATAAGATAATACTGAGAATCATGGCCTAGCCAAGTTGACACATATTTTTGAATCAATGTATAACAGTAAAATTTGAGGGAGAATCAAAAATGAAGATTATAAAAGACTGAAAAACAGTATGCAAAATAGTTTATGGTTCTTGTGTTGAGTAGTTACCAAAAATCTTAAGCAAATCAAGAAATTATTTAAGCATTTAATATAATCAGTTCACAAGGACTTTAACTCTGCAGGGTTTCCAAAATGGTTTTAAGTGTTTTTATCATTGACAGTAGCCATACGAGTATGAAAAAGGGTTAAGTTTATGCATGTAGAATGAAAAGGTTTATGTAAAACTGATTTACATCTGTTATAAATACTTGATTTTCATTTGAAATATTGGTTAAAATGGTTTGTTCTGAAAGAGATATTAAAGGTAATAGAAACTAGTTTTTGACATAAACTTAGAATTTTATGACTTGGAGATCAGTATCAGAGAAATGTCTTGCTTGTTAAATTGACCTCTGGTTATAAAGCACAGCTGGTTTCCTTCATTTTCTTTCTGAGAGTGGGGTATTACCCTGTACAAACTTGGATAAGAGTCAAAGTTTGGAATCGCTTGTTTGCATGCATTAAAAACAAACTGTTCAAACCAAAAAGCAGTTTCAATTCATAGGTTCATAGGTTTATGTACTTGAAAAGTCTATTGGGAGAACTGGCTATAATGCAAAGTTTGATCTGCTGTTCTCATGATGTGACTATGGCCAGGTGTTTCCCTCTCTAGTACTTTGCTTAGGTTTCTTGGTGTTGAGTTCATTCTAGATAGAGTCTCTCCTGGTGGTCTTAATGTGGCTGCCAGTTATTGCAAGCGGCCCTGGTGGCACAGTGATTAAGGGCTTGGCCACTAACCAAAAGGTCATCAGTTTGAACCTACCAGTGTCTTTACAGGAGAAAATACCTGATGATCTGCTCCCATAAAGATTACAGCCTAGTAAACCCTATATGGCAGTCGTACAGGGCTGCTATGAGTCAGAATCAACTTGATGGCACATAACAACAACAAAAACAACAACACACTCTTCCCTATTCATCATTGGTGGCAAAGAAACATCTTTGTCCCAGAATTCCTAAGCAATTGGGACTGGATTAAATCACGTTCTGACCCCTGACTTAATCACTCTGGCCAGAAAAATGGAAGGCACCAAATAGCTTAGCCTAACTTCAAACCCCTTCTCATAACCCTCAATGCGATGGCACAGAACTGTCACACCAACCATCAAATGGAAATTTGCAACTATTGGAATGATGAGAATGGATGCTGGAGACATATCCAACCACTAATCTTAGAAAGAGAAGCAACTTTTAGAATCTTTAGCCAAATAACCTTTTGACTAATCAAATTCTATATAACATTAATACAACATTTAATGTCTGCAAGTATCGTTTGTGACAGTGAGCCACTACCTTTTGAGATAGCTGTTTGAATTTTGAACAATTCTATTTGTAAAGGCCTTTATTGTATTAAGCATATGCTTGCTTTCTCTTGTCTTCCATCCACTGGTTCTTGTTTTGTTCCTATAGCCACAAAAATAAATTCAATTCTTTTTTCATATTACAGCCTTTCTAATATATATTATTATAATAGTTGTGATAGTCATCCTAAGTCTCTCCTCCAGACTCAACATTCCTCATTCTCTCATCTGTTCTTAATATTTAACAGTTTAAAACACCCTCATTCTTTTAGCCATTCTTCTTTGTATACTTTCTGGGTAATCAATTTTAAACTCAGGTATACAGTTCCATGATACTGACATAGAGACTCCCAATGTGGCCTTTGGGAAGTTGTATCATGCCATATGCTTGAGTAGAAAGACACTGAAGAAAAAGGGGCTAAATCTTGTGGAGAATAACTTTAATAGCACTCTTTAACAGTAGACAGCCTCATAAAAATAAAATAAATATATAAAATAGAACATTCATAGCCGGAACATGTGCAAAAAATGTTTTGCAACATGATTCCTCTAATCTCTAACCATTGATATTGAGCTTAATTACTTAATATTTTTTTTGTTGGAGGCTTGATATTTAATTTTTATTTTTATTAGTTATTAGTATTTTAATAAATAAGTGCCTAATAATATATATAAGGAGCTCTGGTAGCATAGTGCCTAAGGCACTTGACTGCTAACCAGAAGGCTGGCAGTTCAAACCCACCAGCCACTCCTCGGAAGTAAGGTTGGGCAATCCTACTTCTGTAGTGATACCATCTCGGAAACCCAAGGAGGGGTTGCTATGAGTCGGATCTGACTCAACGGCACATAACAACAACAATATACATGCCTATGCATGACTTACTTTATTTCAGAAGATAATTCTTTTTATTTTCTCTTATATGAATGAAAGAGAAAAGCATTACATCAAAATGAACTTCATCATATTCTATTTATAATTTGAACACTCAGTCCTTTCTTTACTGTGAATATTTCCTACCACAGTGGTAAAAATAAAATAAAAATAAAAGATGGTCCCACAGCTATTCCATTGGGTAACAATCTTCCAATCTCTTTCTGTCTGCCTCATCCCACCTCATCAACATCACCTAGAAAACACTGAGAAATTCAGTTATATTTAGAACCTAATATTACTACCTAATAACCATTAAGTTCATTACATCTCTCTTCTCACCTTTCATGGAGTATTTACATCGGTGTCAACTCTGAGAAGGGCTGCTCTCCATCAGAGAGAGGAGTGGGAGTGAGTTGAGCACTGATTTAGGGAAAGTCTCTAATGAGATGTCTGGAACTTTTCCCTCTCCATGGAATGGAGGTTCTATGAATTTACTTCCATGATACATCTCAAACACATTTTTTTCTCTCAGACTTCACTACCACCACTAAACCAAGCATCATCATTAGCCACATGGGACATCTCTTAACTGATCTCTTCCTATCTTCCTGTCAGTCCATTCTTCAAACAGCAGCCAGATGACTCTAAAAATGTAAATAGGATCATGCCTCTCCTTATTCAGTATTCTTTTGCTTTCACTGCATTGAGGTTGAAATACAAAGCCCTTCACGTAGTCTGCAAGGCCCAGACTATGCTTCCAAGTCTGTCTCCTCCATTCTCTTGGTTGCTCAATATATTCGTGAGATACTCATTTTCTTTCATTGCTGTAACTGGAATAAGCTTTTTTTTGTGTATGTGCTTTAGGGCCCTTTCAAGTGCCCTCTACTCTGCTTGAAACACTCCCCAATCTCTTTGCCTGGCTAACTTCTACTAAACATTCAACTCTCAGCATAAGTGTTGTTTTCATGGTGCTTTTCCCTGAAAGCCCAAGAACGGACCCCGTGTTATGTTTTCTAAAAGTGCTATCTGTTTTTCTTCTGGAACAACTATGTGCGTGAACTTTTTCAATTTTTAAGTCTGTCTTTGCTGGTAAAGCAGAAACTGCAGGTTGTTGTTAGGTACTGTCAAGTCAACTCTGACTCATAGGGACCCTATGTACAACAACAAAATAGTGCCCGCTTGTGCACCATCCTCACAATACTTGCTATACCTGAGCCCATCATTGCAGACACTGTCAATCCATCTCATTGAGGGTCTTCCCCTTTTTCACTGATCCTCCACTTTACCAAGCATAATACCCTTTTCCAGGGAATGGTCCCTTCTGACAACATGACCTAAGTAGGTGAGATAAAGTCTGGCCATTCTGGTCTTCCTTATATATTGTCCAGATTTCACATGAATATGAGGCTATTGAAAATACCATGGCTTGGTTTAAACACAATTTAGTCTTCACAGAGACATCTCTGCTCTTCAACACTTTAAAGAGCTCTTTTGCAGTGAATTTGCCCAGTGCAATACGAAGTCTAATTTCTTTTTTTAAAAATTAGTTTTTATTTTTGCAGTGTTTCCTCCCCTCTTCTCCTACCCCTGATAACAACAAAGAAAGTTTCCTTCCATATATAAACCTTTCCTTGACTTTTTAAAATAATGAACTAATAAATATTTGTCCTTCTGTGATTGACTTATTGCACTCAGCATAATGTCCTCCAAGTTCATCCATGTTATGTGGTGTTTTGCAGATTCTACATTATCTTTAGTGTTGCATAGTATTCCATTTTGTGTATGTACCATAGTTTGGATATCCATTCTTCTGTTGATGGGCACCTAGGTTGTTTCCATCTTTTTGCTAGATAAGTAGTGCTGCAGTGAACATGGGTGTGCATATATCTGCTCTTGTCCTGGCTCTCACTTCGTTAGGATATATACCTAGTAATGGGATTGCTGGATCAAATGGTATTTCTAATTCCGACTTTTAAAGGTCATTGCTGTATTGTTTTCCACAGTGGTTGTATGAGAGTCCCAATCTCTCCACATCCTCACCAGCATTTGTTATTTCTGTCTTACTAAACTTTGCTATTAGTGCTGGGGCCAGATGGTATCTCATTGTTGTTTTGATTTGTATCTCTCTAATGGCTAATCATCATGAACATTTCTTCACGTGTTAGTTGGCTACCTGAATATCCTCTTTGGTGAAGTGCTTATCCATGTCTTCTGCCCATTTTTTAATTGGATTGTTTGTCTTTTTGTTGGTGAGGTGTTGAAGTTTTCTGTAAATTTTAAAGACAAGTCCCTTGTCAGCTATGTCTTAGCCAAATATTTTTTCCAATCTGTAGGTTCTCTTTTGACTCTTTTGGAGAAGTCTTTTGAAGCACATAAGAATGTGATTTTCAGAAGGTCCAATTCATCTAGTTAATCTTCTGCTGTTTGTGCATTTTGGGTTATGCTTGACAGTCTGTTTATGCCATAAATGAGGGCCCCTAAACTTGCCCCCAGTTTTTCCTTGAGGAACTTTATAGTTTTAGGTTTTACATTTAAGTCTTCGATCCACCTGGAGTTAGTTTTTGAGTATGGTGTGAGGTATGGATCTTGTTTCATTTTTCTGCAAATGGATATCCAGTTTTGCCAGCACCATTTGTTAAAGAGACCATTTCTTCCCCATGTAATGGATTTCAGCCCTTTGTCAAAAATCAGCTGCCTATAGGTGCATGGATCTATTTCTGGGTTCTTAATTCTATTCCATTGGTCTATGTGTGTGTCGTTATGTCAGTACCAGGTTGTTTGGACTAGTTTGGCTGTATAGTAGGTTTTGAGATCTGGAAGTGTGAGACCTTCTATTGAGTTCTTCTTCAATAGTGCTTTGCTTATCCAAGGTCTCTTTCCTTTCCATATAAAATTAGTGATTGTTTTTTCATTATCCTTAAAGAATGTTCATGGGATCTGGACTGGGACTGCATTGAATGTATAGAATGCTTTGGGTAGTACTGACATTTTCACAATGTTCAATCTTCCTATCCACGAGCATAGTATGTTCTTCCATTTATGTAAATCTCTTTTGGTTTCTTAAAGTACCTTTTTGTAGTTTTCTTTGTACAGGTCTTTTGTGTCCCTAGTGAGATTTATTCCCAATTATTTTGTTTATTTGGTAGCTATTGTAAATGGTATTGATTTCCTTATTTCATTTTCAACAATCTTTTTGCTAGTGTAGAGGAATCCAACTGATTTTTGAATGTTGATCTTGTATCCTGCCACTATGCTAAATCTCTCAATTAGTTCCAGTAGTTTTTTTGCTGAGTCTCTTGGGTTTTCTATGTCTATGATCATATCATCAGCAAATAGGGATAGTTTGAATTCTCCCCTACCAATTTGGATGCCTTTGATTTCCCATTTTTGCCTTATTGCCCTGGCTAGGACTCCAATACAATGTTGAACAGAAGTGATGATAGAGGGCATCCTTGTCTGGTTCCTGTTTGCAAGGGAAGTGTTTTCAGTCTCTCTCCATTGAGAATAATGTTAGCTGTTGGTTTTGCATATATTCCCTGATGTCTGATTTATTCACTTCTACTTCCATGGGTGTTGATTATGGATCCAAGTAATATGAAATCTTTGACAAATTCAATCTTTTCCCCATTTATCATGATGCTCCTTATTAGTCCAATTGTGAGGATTTTTGTTTTGTTTATGTTAGGATGTAAACCACACTGCAGACTGTAGTTTTAATCTTCATCAGTAAGTGCTTTAAGTCATCTTCACTTTCAGCAAGTAAGGTTGTGTTGTCTGCATATTGTAGGTTTTAATGAGTCCTCCGCTAATCCTGATGCCATGATCTTCTTCATATAGTCCAGATTCTCAGATTATTTGCTCAGCATACAGGTTGATCAATATGGTGAAAGGATACAACTCTGACTTATACCCTTCCTGATTTTAAATTATGCAGTATCCCCTTGTTCTGTTTGAACAACAGTCTCTGGTCTATATACAGGTTCCTCATGAGTGCAGTTAAGTGTTCTGGAATTCCCATTCTTCTCAATGTTATCCATAATTTGTTATGATCCACACAATCAAATGCTTTTGTGTAGTCAACAAAACACAGGTAAATATCTTTCTGCTATTCTTTGCTTTCAACCAAGATTCATCTGACATCAGCAAATACATCCTTCATTCCACATTGTTTTCTGAATCCAGCTTGCATTTCTGGAAGTTCTCTGACAATATACTACTGCAACCATTTCTTGAATTATCTTCAGCAAGAATTTACTTGTCTGTGATATTAATGATATTGATTTTCCACATTCTGTGGGATCATCTTTCTTTGGAATGGGTACAAATATGGAAGTCTTCCAGTCAGTTGGCCGGTAGCTGTCTTCCAAATTTCTTGACAAACATGAGTAGGCACCTCCAACACTGCATCTGTTTGTTGAGACATCTCAATGGGTGTTCCATCAATTCCTAGAACCTTGTTTCTTTGCCAGTTTCTTCAGTGCATCTTCAGTTTCTTCCTTCAATACCATTGGCTCTTGATTATATGCACCTCCTGAAATAGATGAACATCAACCTATTCCTTTTGGTACAGTGATTCTGTTTATTCCTTCCTTCTTCCTGCATCGTTCAATATTTCGCCCACAGAATCCTTCAACATTGCCAGTTGAGGTTTGAATTTTTTCTTCAGTTCTTTCAGCTTGAGAAATGCTGAGTGTGTTCTCACCTTCTGCTTTTCTAGTGCTAGGTCTTTGCACTTCTCATTATAATAATTTACTTTTTCTTCTTGAGTTACTCTTTGAAATCTTCTGTTCAGCTCTTTTATCTTGTCATTTCTTCCATTTGCTTTAGCTACTCTCTGTTGTATCCTTTCCCCATACTTATTCAATCTATATGCTGAGCAAATAATCCAAGAAGCTGGACTATATGAAGAAAAATGTGGCATCAGGATTGGAGGAAG
>NW_006921919.1:2318300-2322399 GCF_000298275.1 Orycteropus afer afer
GTAGCACTAGGCAGGTTGGCTGCGAAGGAACTCTTTCAAGTGCTGAGGAACAAGGATGTCTCCTTGAGGACAAAGGTGCACCTGACACAGGCCATGATATTTCCAATCACCTTGTATGCATGTGAGAGCTGGACAATGAATAAGGAAGACCGAAGAAGAGTTGATCCTTTTGAGTTGTGGTGCTGGTGACGAATGCTGAAGGTACCATGGACTGCCAAAAGAACTAACAGATCTGTCCTGGAGGAAGTGCGGCCGAGATGCTCCTTGGAAGTGAGGATGGCCAGACTTCGTCTCACCTACTTTGGTCATGTTGTCAGAGGGGACAATTCCCTGGAGAAGGATGTCATGCTTGGTAAGGTGGAGAGTCGACAAAGGAGGGGAAGGCCTTTGACGAGATGGATTGACATGGTGGCTGCAACAGTGGGTTCAAGTATAGCAAGTATCTTGGAGCTGGTGCGGGATTGGGTGGTGTTTCGTTCTGCTGTGCATGGGGTAGCTATGAGTCAGAAACGACTCAAAAGCACCTAACGACAACAACTCTCTGTTCAAAGGCAAGTTTCAGGGTCTCTTCTGACATCCACTTTGGTGTTTTCTTCCTTTCCTGTCTTTTAAATCACCTTTTGCTTTCTTCATGGATGATGTTCTTGATATTATCCCACAATTCCTCTGATTTTTCGTCATTGAGTGTTCAATGCATCAAATCTGTTTTTTAGATGGTCTCTAAATTCAGATGGGATATAATCTAGATCATATATTGGCTCTCATGGACTTGTTGTAATTTTCTTCGGCTGCAACCTGAACTTGCCTATGAGCAAGTCTGTTCCACAGTCAGCTCCTGGTCTTGTTTTGGCTGAGTATATTGAGCTTCTCCATTGCCTCTTTTCACAGATGTAGTTGATCTTATTCTGTGTAGTCCATCTGGTGAGGTCTGTGTGTACAGTCACTGTTTATGCTGTTGAAAAAAGGTATTTGCAATGAATAAGTTGTTGCTCTTGTTGTTGTTGTTATGTGCCGTCGAGTCGGTCCTGACTTATAGCGACCCCTCCTTGGGTTTCCGAGGCAGTATCACTATGGAAGTAGGATTGCCCAACCTTCCTTCCGAGGAGTGGCTGGTGGGTTTGAAGTCGTTGCTCTTACAAAATTCTATCATGCAATCTCCAGTGTCATTTCTATCACTAAGGCCGTATTTTCCAACTACTGGTAGCAGTCAAATGCCTTAGGTGCTATGTCACCAGAGCTCACTAGAAAAGATACCAGTTTCTTGAGTAATTCTAGAAAAGTTTTTAAATAAGTCATGATAGCACTACAAAAATTATTTTTAATGGATACCTTCACCATGACTCTTGTATTTTTTTTACTTAATAATATTTATTAAATATTTCAGTTTAGTCATCCTAATACACAACTCAATATCTGCTTCAGAAGGTTTTAACATCTGAGTTTTAGAAAATAATTTGTAGAAGATATATCCAACTCACTGCCCTCCAGTTGGATCCAATTCATAGCGACCTCTCCTTGGGTTTCCCAGGCAGTATCGCTATGGAAATAGATTGCCTAAGAAGTACACTAGTACCAGGTGTACTACTAGTCCCTTGGATTGATTGTTTTCAAGAATATTGTACAATCTGTTTCTCTAGTGATACCAGCTCGGAAACTCAAGGAAGGGTTGCTACAAGTCGGATCTGACTCGAGAGCAGTGAGGTTTTTTTTTTTTTTTGGTATATATCTCTTCTACAAAATTAAAAAAAAAAAACCCTCAAATGTTTAAAGACACCTTCTGAAGATATATACTTGAAGTTTCCACGTAGTGCAAACGGTTAATACACTTGGCTACTAACTGAAAGGTTTGAGATTCAAATCCATCCACAAGTGCCTTAAAGGAAAGGCTTTGTGATCTAATTTTGAAAAATCAGCTCTTGAAAACTCCAAGGAGCACACTTCAGCTCTGACATACATAGGTCACAGTGAGTTGGAATTGACTTGACAGCAACTGGCACTGGAATATATGTATTTATTTCTAGATAGTTTTTAAAATAACTTACCATTCCACCTCCCACCCCACCCCCACTGAGACTGTTGAGTTGTCATATTTCAAACACAATGCAAACTGGTTGGGCCTCTTGACAGAAACACTTTTTCTTTATAAACTTCAGCTTTTGAAGAAGGATAACAGCTTTTCCTTTTTCCTCTGTTTGTATTCTCTCTTTTCATAATGGGATTACTACTGGGGAGTGGGAAGCTTTTTATTTTATTTTGTTTAAACTTTTTGTTCTCATTGGAGTGAAAGTTTATAGAGCAAATTGGTTTTCCAATCAACTATTCATACACATTGTGTTTTGTGACATCAAATGCGGTTCCCACAATGTAACAGCACTCTTCCCACTTACTCCTTGTATTTATCATTGCCATTCGTCCTTCTTTACTATCAGTTCTTGGCTTTAAAATTCTATCCCTGGGCAAATGCTGCCCTTTTGATTGCAGCGGTTGATTATTCTAAGTGTATACCTCCCTGGTGTTATTGTTTCAGCTTGTCTATTGTTTGGCTAAAAGTTGAGCCAAAGGGTGTGAGTTCAGTTCAAGGCTTGAAGAATGTCTAAGGGCCATAGTCTGAGGAGTTCCACCAGTCTCTATCCAAACAGTGAGCCTGGTCTTTTTTTGTTGTTGTTCAATATGGTTTTGCGTTTTGGTTCACATTTTTCTCCTACTCTGTCCAGGACTTTCTATTGTGATCCCTTTCAGAGTAGTTGGCAGTAGTAGCCAGGCACTATCTAGTTCTTCACCATCTAGGGTCATAGAGGCTGAGGATCACATGGGGTAGTAGTCTCTTGGATTGATTGTTTCCATACATCTTTGATTTTCTTCACTCTCCTTTGCTCCAGGAGGGGAGAGACCAACTGTTGCACCTTAGATAGCTGTTTGCAAGCTTTTGAGACACAGGGGAGCTGTTAATACTTTCAGCAGAGTCTATGTAGAAATATTGCTCTTTGTAAAAGGATTACGGCAGTGTGTAGATTTTCACTGTCAGATACCTTCCTCTGGGTAAATATTTATGTGAAATGAGGCACAGAATTTAAAATAGCTCTAAAGAGGCTACATACTCTCCTTGACAACAACAACAGAAATAAAATTGTATGTGTCTATAGTCTTTATATTAGTTTAATGGTGTCTGGCACAGAGAAGTAAAGACAAAAATATACTTTGGTCCTGTAATATATATATAGCATTGTGAATTTAACCATTGTGCCCTATTTAGGAATTTTTTTCAAGTGAGTTTTATTCTAATGTCCAAGATAACATAGTCATAAGTTGGTGGTAGAGGCTCATGCTGACTGCAAAAAGAAATAGGATACACTTATGTGTTATTTCATGGAGGATGGAAAGAGAACTCAGATTGGTAGAAATCTTACTAAATTCTTGAGTACCCTGATGAAGAAACAATAGCAGTAGAATAAACCAAACCAAATGCACTGCCATTGAGTAGGGTCCGACTCATAGCAACCCCTTCTTGGGTTTCCAAGGTGATATCTGTATGGAAGTAGATTGCCCAAGCTTCCTTCTGAGGAGTGGCTGGTGGGTTTGAATCATCAGCCTTCTGGTTACCAGTCAAATGCCTTAGGCACTACACCACCACTTGGGAATTCTGTGTAATGCTTTAGATGTTTCATAATAAACATTTTACCAGTTTATAAATGAGAAAGGCAAGCGTTCCATTTTGCAATTCTGAGTAATATATATCTACATGGTAGCAACTCATTTATATCACACTCCCATTATTAGAGAATGTGCTATTCCATGTAATGAAAATATTCCAGATAACTGGAGGCTAAAATGTGTAATCACTTTACATTTTTAATCTTTGTAAAATGCATACCTTTACTTTAAAAATTAAAAATAGGAGTTCCGGCAAGATGGTGGACTAGGCAGAAAGACTGCACAGACCCTCTTCAACAAAGAACAGGGAAACCAATTAACACAGACACAGAAGATAATCCTGGACCCCTGAACCTTAAAGGGAAGGATATAGAAGTGGACTAAACCCCAACTAGCAGAAGAATTTGCATGAAAATACCAAAAAAAGGAGACATATGGAGCTGCGGTC
>NW_006921919.1:2326170-2341333 GCF_000298275.1 Orycteropus afer afer
AAAAAAAAAAAAAAAAAAGAAAAGAAAAGTAATATTCAAAATTACATTAGCAAAAAATTTCAAAGAAAAAACATGCCCAAACCAATATAATTACCATTTTCCACATTATGCTCCTGTATTTGGTAATGATATTGTTGTTGTTGTTATATGCCATCAAGTTGGACCTGATTCATAGTGACCCCTCCTTGGGTTTCTGAGGCAGTATCACTACGAAAGTAGATTGCCCCATCTTCCTTCTGAGTAGTGGCTGGTGGGTTTGAACTGCCAGCCTTCTGGTTAGCAGTCAAGTGCCTTAGGCCTTAGGCACTACGCTACCAGAGCTACACATGCTAATTTAAAAAATATTATTATTATATACCCCTCCCCGAAAAAAATTTCACTGCTGTTGAGTCGGATCTGACTCATAGAGACCCCTCCTTGGGTTTCCGAGGTGGTATCACCATTTAAGTAGATTGCCCAATCTTCCTGCCAAGGAGTGGCTGGTGGTCTTGAACCACCAGCCTTCTGGTTAGCATTCAAATGCCTTATGCACTACACTACCAGAGCTCCTATTATTATATACTCTGCTTTACAATTAAACATTATATGATAAATATTTCCATTTTCTAACAAGGTGCTGATATTTTTTGCTTTAATAAACATAATATTTCAAATAATAATAATAATTGCCATTTTATTATAAATCTATTTAAATTTACACATATTCTCTTTACTTAAAGGAGCTCTGGTGGCACAATGGTTAAGTGGTTGGCTGCTAATGAAAAGGTTGGCTGTTCAAACCTACAAGCCATTCCACAGAAAAAATATATAGCAGTCTGATTCCATAAAGATTACAGCCTGGGAAACCGCACAGGACAGTTCTACTCTGTCCTATGGGTTTCTATGAGTCAGAATTGACAAGATGGCAACGAGTTTTCTTTATACTTATTTAATTTCCTGTAATAATTTAACCTTCTTGGTGCCTTAATATTCTCACAGGTACATCCATTTCTGAACCATGCTGTATTAAAAGTTGTGGTTATATTGGCACTTACACTAGACTACCACCTACAAAGCATTGTTGTTGTTATGTGCCGTCGAGTCGGACCCGACTCATAGCGACCCCTCCTTGGGTTTCCGAGGCGATATCACTACGGAAGTAGATTGCCCCATCTTCCTTACGAGGAGTGGCTGGTGGGTTTGAACCACCAGCCTTCTGGTTAGCAGTCAAGTGCCTTAGCCACTATGCTACCAGAGCTCCCTACAAAGCATTATAGCTTCTTAATTTCTCTTTCACTTTTAAGCTTTTAGTCTGTCAGTATGGGTTAGTGTGTATGCTTCTAATTCCCTCTCCCTTCCCTTCTTCTTTTCTGTTTGTAATCACCCATGGTGACTATAAAAGCTAGAATTATTTCAAAGAGTAAATTGGCTCCAAGTCATTACTCAAAGGCCTGTCCTATGACTAAGGTATGAGAACTTCCATTCATTCATTTATTCAACAGATGTTTATTGGATGTCTTCAATGTACTTTCCATTAGACTAGGGGCACAGTGAGAAGGAGAAAGGTCCCTCCCATTAAAGAGAAATCTTAGCATATGTGTTGTTCTCTATGGGGAGATACACCTGTGGTAAGTGCTATACAATGATCAGTATGAGACAAAAAATTTGGAAATTTAATATTGATACAAATTAGTATCTAGTCAAGAGACCACATTCAGATTTTGTCAATTGTCCCAATAATGTTCTTTATAGCTACTTTTTTCTTAACCTGTCCAGGATGCAATCTGGGATCACACATTGCATTTAGGTGTCATGTCTTTGTTTTTGTTGTTGTTAGGTGCCATTGAGTTGGCTCCAACTCATAGTGACCCTATGTACAACAGAACAAAACCCTAGAACTATTCTTCAGCCTTTCTTTATCTTTCTTGACCTTGGAATTTTAGAAATATATGGGCTATTTAATTGGTAACCAGCTAAGTAATTGACAACTTGAAATGTGCAGATGACACAACCTTGCTTGCTGAAAGTTAAGAGGACTTGAAGTACTTACTGATGAAGATCAAAGATTACAACCATTAATATGGATTATACCTCAACATAAAGGAAACAAAAATCCTCACACCTAGACCAATAAGCAACATCATGAGAAATGGAGAAAATATTGAATTTGTCAAGGATCTCATTTTATAACATTTTACATCAGTCAGGAAATCAAACGATGTATTGCATTGGGCAAATTGCTGCAAAAGACTCAAGTGTTAAGAAGCAAAGATGTCACTTTGAAAACTAATGTGCATGACACAAGCCATAGTATTTTCAATCACTCATAAAAGCTGGAAAATGAATAAGGAAGACTAACAAGAGTTGAAGGGAGCTCTGGTGATGTAGTGGTTAAGGCATTTGGCTAATAACCAAAAGATAGGTGATTTGAACCCACCAGCCTCTCTGCAGAAGAAAGATGGGGCAATCTACTTCTGTGAAGATTTACAGCCTTGGACACCCAATTAGGTCTCTGTTGTTGTTGTTGTTGTTATGTGCCGTCGAGTCGGCCCCGACTCATAGCGACCCCTCCTTGGGTTTCCGAGGCAGTATCACTACGGAAGTAGGATTGCCCAACCTTCCTTCCGAGGAGTGGCTGGTGGGTTTGAACCGCCAGCCATCTGGTTAGCAGGCAAGTGTCTTGGCCACTATGCTACCAGAGCTCCTATTAGGTCTCTATGAGTTGGAATCAACTTGATGCCAGTGAGTTTGGTTTTTGCTTGACAAGAATCGATGCATTTGAATTACTGTTTTTGGCAGAGAATATTGAATATACTGTGGATTGCCAGAAGAATGAACAAATTTGTCTTGGAAGAAGTATTGCTAGAATGCTCCTTAGAAACAAGGATGGCAAGATATGTTATTCAGAGGAACAGTTCCTTGGGTAAAGACATCATGCTTGGTAAAGTAGAGGGTCAGTAAAACAGAGGAAAGCTTTCAAGGAGATGGATTGAAACAGTGGCATCAGCAGTGGGTTCAAGTATAGCAGGACCAAGTAGTATTTTGATCTATTGTATACAGGGTCACTGAATAGGAACTGACTTGACAGCACCTAACAACAACAATAAATACAGAAGGATGATGGGCTTGAAAAATTAACAATGCAAACTAATAGTAGTAAGTAAAACTTTGGTGCAGTTCAGAAATTTACAATCTTAAAGTAACTTCCCACAAGTTACTAATTAATTACATAGGGAACAATAGTAACTTAACCTTGGAGAGAGTTGGCTTGAAATTGCTTAGAAATGACTTTGAAATGTCTTCCTCTAGAACATTTCTCTCCTTTGCTCCAGACTGTTACGTACACCTGACTATTGGATGCATCCACTTATATGTCCCATAGACATCCCAAGCTCACCTTTCCTTCCAAATCTGATTCTATTCCTGGGTTCTTTATCTCAATGAAAGACACTACCAGACATATCCAACCAGTCTCTTTAGCTATCAACAGTGGCTTCTTCCTTGCTCTTCCCTGTCAATTCAATTCTTCACCTTGAACTTCTTTCCAATCTATCAACCTCCCTTCTTTCCTAGTCACCAACTTTATTCAGGACACCAGCAGTCTTTTCACCACATTGTTTCAATAGCCTCCTAACTTGTCTCTGTTTAATTCTTTCTTCACTAAGACCTGTTTCCCACAATGCAGCCAGAAGTATCTTCCTAATAAATCAAATCAAAGCCTGCTACTCATCTGATTTAAATACTTACTGGCTTCCAGTGGCCCTCAAAGAACACTCAATGAATTCAGCCTTTTCTACTGCTGGCCTGAACTGGGTCACTCCTTCTCCCATGAAATTCATTTCCCTTGTATTCACTTCACTAACTGGATTAGATCTTTCTTTGAGGAATCTTTTCTGGTCTCCTCTGACTGGGATAAGGTACTCTTGTAAGCTATGTGCTGCCCTTCTATCTGTTGTGGTATGGTATGTATCTCACTCCAAACCAATTACTAAACTGTAGCCTTTTTGAGGGCTGGAGTCTTGTCTGTCTTGTTCACCATTGCAAGCCCCTTCTCCATCATGGAGTTTGTCACTTGGTAAATGCTCAATAATTAATAGAATGTAAGAAGGGCCAACTTTCTACCTGGCAAATGTGGTATATGTAACATTGGTTTTCTAAATATAAATTTTGTTATATCAAGTGAAATATATTTTTTACTTAAATGTGAGGTTTTATTTTTGTTTCAAACTGAAGTTAAATCTGCCTCAGCTTAATGTATATCACTTGAAACTCTATAAAGAAAACAACATATGTCTCTATGTTCCTTGTATCAGTTAGTGGTTCTTTACTTTTGGTGATTTTGCCCTGCAAAGAACATTTGGCTATGTCTGGAGACATTTTTGATTGCCACAACTGTCATCTAATTGGTAGAGACCCGGAATACTGCTAAACACCCTAAAATACACAAGGAAAACCCCTAAAACAAAATGTCAGTAGTGCTGAGATTAAAAGACCCTAGGGGATGATGGGTTTGGCAAGTTTTCCTGGAAGGACTCCATGCAACCAGTCATGTCCCTAGACTCCATGAAACAATTACAAGCAACTAGCTGATGTCTTAAGGAGCTCTGGTGATGTACTGGTTAAGGCATTTGACTGCTAACCAAAAGGTCGGTGATTCAAACCCACTAGCCTCTCTGTGGAAGAAACATGAGGCAATTTTCTTCCATGAAGATTTACAGCCTTGAAAACCCAATGGGGGTTGGTGTGAGTTGCAGTTGACTTGATGGCAGTGAGTTTGGTGAGTTTTGATGTGATCTTTAGAGGTAGAGTGTAGCCTTGAGGGGAAAAGTGCTTAGCAGTAGAGGAAACATGGCAGCTACAAGCCCTGAGAGTCAAGGGCTCAGTAAATCCCAGAAGAGGAAACTTAAGTGGATTTTTACATAACAACACTGAGGTCAGGGCTTAAGAGAAGCACCTAAATTATAGGCTTTTTTTTTTTTTTTTTTTCACCTGATAGATAAAAAGTATGACTTTGAGTTAACAAAAATAAAGACTCATATAGAACTTATAACTCCAAAGGAGTATTGCTCTCTTTAAAAATGGAGTCATTCTTTTATGCCAACATGGTGTTGTTGATCAAAATGATGCTGTCACACCTCTTAAGATCTGTCTTCAGAGCGTGTGTCACATTCGTTTGAATGGCATCAGTGGCAGTAAAACACTGTTCTCTGAGTCAGGAATTTGATTTTAGAAGAAAAAAAAATCAAGTTATTTGGACCTGTATTTGGTAAATAATAGGAGCTCTGGTAGCATAGTGCCTAAGGCACTTGACTGCTAACCAGAAGGCTGGAGGTTCAAACCCACCAGCCACTCCTCTGAAGGAAGATGGGGCAATCTACTTCCGTAGTGATACTGCCTCGGAAACCCAAGGAGGGGTCGCTATGAGTCGGGTCCAACTCGATGGCACATAACAACAACATGGTAAATAATAGCATAGTGCCTTGACTGCTAATCAGAAGGCTAGTGGTTCAAACCCACCAGCCACTCCTTGGAAGGAAGGATGGGCTACTTCCGTAGTGACTGCCTCAGAAACCCAAGGAGGGGTCACTATGAGTTGGTCGGACTCGAAGGCAAATAACAACAACAACGTGGTAAATAAGAAAAGTCATCCATGCTAGTAATACCATTTTAATTCAAATTGAGGACAGGCTTCAAATGAAATAAATCTGATCCTAAAGATAATTCTAAACAGAGTTTTAGAAATGTTTTGTGCCAAGTCCATATCATTGGAGTAATAATAAATATGGAGCCTCTGAAGACGACCACTTTCTGGAGAATTGCACATGCTGAGAAGTGAGTGTTAATAAAACACTACTTGATATCATATTGCTTTCAGTGCTACATATGTATGTGGAGGTAATACCAAGTTTGTGTACAACCAAAGTTCTGTTATAGTGAGAATGTTTAGGACAAGTTTTATATATTTTTTTATATTTATGTTCAATTTTTAAGCTGTTTTTTAATCCCAGTAGGGTACCAATTCATCATAGTTTCTCAGGGATTATCCCAATTTTAAAACTGAAATTCCAGCTTCCTGGGGAACCCCTAAATCCTGGGCAAATGGAGACAATAACCCAAATTCCCATTTTCTTAGTTAACTCCTCCATTTTTAATTTTTTTTTGGAGTGAAAACAAAACAATGACTTCACATAATAAATTAAGGAAAAGGACACATCCATAGTGGGAGTAACAGCAACTTGAATCAAACAGCAACATATGTCAGCTGAAACTAGGCTGAGCCACTCATTAATTTTTATGCTCGTTCCAGTTAAAGTCAGTAAGTTTTATGATGACGGCTCAGGCCATGTTTTACCAGTCAATGAGGACAATTGCAGCCATCATCACCAATAATAATACTAACATACATTTAGAAGTTTTATCTATCAAGTTTACCATATTTGTTTCGCTTTTCTTGGGAGAAATATTTTGACCACTTAGGCAAGGACATGATTGGCTTATTTAGTTTTTTAATGGCTTTTTATTATGGACCTAATAATTAACGTACAAATGTTGGAAACATACATTATGATGGAGTTTAGCTGAGAGTTAACATTAAAAGTATACCATCATTGAGGGGGCATTTAGAGTGTATAGGTAAGAGAGAGGATAGTAGAGTGGTCAGTACTGAAGTTAGGAGGACCTGTGTGTGCATCCTGCTTTTCACTTACTAGTGTGTGAGTTTGAACTAGTTTTCGACCTTGCTAAGCCTCAATTCCGTCATAAAACAAACAAACAGGCAAAATCATGGTACTTAAGCCCTGAAATTGCTGATTATGAAACAAGATAATGATTGTAAGATACTGAAGGCTATGTTCAGCACATAGTGAACCAAACCAAAACAAAACAAAAATCCACTGCCATTGAATTGATTCTGACCCATAGTGACCCTATAGGACAGAGTAGAGCTGCTCCCATCAGGTTTCCAAGGCTATAAATCTTTACAGAAGCAGATTGCCTCATCTTTCCTCCCATGGAGCAGCTGGTAGGTTCAAACCTTAACCACTGTCCACCAGAGTGCGTTAGCCCGTAGTAAACATTCAACAAATGAAAGCCATTATTATTTGCCTCTACCAGATGTTCCTGTAATAGTATCTTCTGATTACATTTCAGGGTCATGCTGTCTTTTTAATTTCTTATTTCTTATCCATACTCTTTGCAGAAGTATCGTGTTTCAGAAATATAAAAAGAGCACAGAGAATTCTGATAAAAGATATTTATTTTTTTAATAATTTTTCTAGGCTCCAAAGATTAATACAGTATTACTTTAAGAGAATATTGACAGAAAAAAAAAAATCACCTTGACATAAAATGTTTTTGAAAATGTGCCTAACTCAGGATAAGTTGGGGTGTGTATGTGTGTGTGCTAAAAGTAAAACTACAATTAAAAGGACAAAAAAAAGTGAAAAACACTATTGAGTTAATAACTGCTGGAAACAGATTTGAACTACTCTATAGTATGCTTTGTAGTGCCTTTATGTATATCTTAGGCAAAAGACATGGAAGCATGTATTACTTGGAACAAGAAGGTAAGATGTGTTACTCATATTTATTAAGATAAAATCATTAGAAACCAAGATGTGACAACCCAAGGAAGCTGCTATGGAGGTTTTAAAAATCAAGATGATATGCCCAGAATTATCTTACAGTTATTTTCCAAAGTTCCATCACATACTAATTTCAAAACTAGGGTGCTACATAACTGGAATGAAAATAGCCAGTGATTAATCCCTCAAAAGTTTCTTTTATAGTTGTTTTAAGGCTGCTATTTGACTAAATAGCTTGTTTAGTCATACTTTAACAGTATTAGGAAAATTTATGGGAAAAGAAAGATGAACCCATTTCAAACCAAACCAAACCAAACCCATTGCCATCAAGTCAATTCTGCCTCGTAGCGACTCTACAGTGCTCATTCTAGGTTACTGTAGATGAAGGCAAGTTGACATCATGTGGTTACCATATTTGTTTTGCTTTTCTTGGGAGAAATATTTTGACCACTTAGAGAAGGATATGATTGGCTTTTTTAGTTTTTTAATGGCTTTTTATTGTGGACCTAATAATTATGTACAAATGTCAGAAACATACATTTCTAACTAACATATCTACTAAGATAACCAGCTTGTACACTTGATTCTAGGAGTCTCATGAGAGGCAGATTGCAAGAAAAAGGGGCAGGGAAATTTCAATATACAAAGTTCCTTTTAAAAGATGCTACAATCTTAAAATATGTATTCTGCTTTAGTATATATAATTTTTTTTCTGTAGGAGATGTGACTTTAAAGACTGAGAGAGAAAGGTGAGATACGAGGCAAAACCAGCACTTTCTTGCCAAAATGAAGGCTCAAGATGTGCTGTTTTGTGGCCCCAGTGCTATTTTGAATGCAGTTGGTAGATGATTAAAGAGATCAGTGACTTTCTTCCTCTTTCTGTGGCCTGGATTTAGAAATCTGCCACCTGAGAGGAAGAAACCAACTCTCCAAGGGTTTACACACCAATAATCAGATCCTGGGTTAGTTTCTGCTCTCCTAGGTGTGCCTTATACATTGTTTGCTCATTCTCTGTTGTAATCTAACTGTAAAATTAAAATAGTTTTTAAAACATTATTGGAGCGGTGCAATGCATTTTATGCCTTCAACAATGTTGTTGGAGATTATAAAATCCGAGAAAAAGATACTAAAGTATGTTGTTATTGCTGTTAGCTGCCGTCTCGCCTCTAGCTACCCCTGCACAACAGGACCAAAGGCTGCCCAGTCCTGCGCCATCCCTGTGATGGGTTACAGATTGAACTGTTTTGGTCCATAGGCTTTTTGTTGCCTGATTTTCAGAAGTAGATCATTAGGTCTTTCTTCCTAGTCCATCTGAGTCTGGAAGCTCTTTATAACCTCACTCTAAAATTCAGCATGTTCTCCTCTCTATATGTTGTATGGAAAGTGCTGAGAGAATGCTTTGAGCATTTTCGGAGTGAACTTAATAAAATGCCTTTCTGTAAAAATCAGTATGGTTAAAATAAATGTCTTTATCTGGGCTAAGACTTTTGGGTAGAGCACTTTGAGTGGACCACTGGTGTGGTGGTTATGTTTGTGTGTCATCTTGGCTGGATCTGGTTGAGTGGCTGGGCAGCTGGTGGTAATTATTCCCCATGATGAGACTGCAATCACCTCCATGGTGGGATCTACCACAAGTAGCTGAGTAGCTGCTTTGGGTATGTGGTCTGCTTTCCATATATAAGCTTTGGGAATGGTCTGTAGCTTATGACACACTTGAACCCTGCATATAGCTGTGTTGTTGTTCAGCAGCCTGCCATGCTTTGCCGACCTTGGGACTTACAATGGACTTGAATTAATGGCCTGCCATGTGGTGATAACTTTGGAACAGTGCCATTTTACTTGTTGACCTTGGGCTTGTTAGCCTTAGCAGCCAGTAGCTGTTTGAGTGAAGAGATGCCTCTAGCTTCAGTGGGCTGGGAGCAGGAGGCAGAACTGAAGCCCAAGGTCAAGGGGCTTTCACACAGCCCTTAGGCCTGGCACTTTGAACTTGGACTTCTAGCCTCCCAAACTGTAAGAGAATAAACTCCTGTTTGTTAAGGCCATCCCATTTGTGGTATATTTCTTTTAGAGTGGCACTAGGTAACCAGAACAACTGTTGTTGTTGTTGTTATGTGCTGTCGAGTCAGATCTGACTCATAGTGACCCCTCTTTGGGTTGCTGAGGCAGTATCACCGCAGAAGTTGATTGCCCAACCTTCCTTCCGAGGAGTGGCTGGTGGGTTTGAACCGCTAGCCTTCTGGTTAGCAGTCAAGTGCCTTAGGCACTACGCTACCAGAGCTCACTGGTTTCACTAAATTAGTTAGTTGTCTTGCTTTTGTGAAGTTAGTTAAAATTTTTGAACCAAATATTATTCTAAATCTCTCCATTCTATCAAGATGCATGTTTTACTGGTTTAAGTTTCATAAGAGATTACATTTGGCTTCAATACCATTTAATTCATCTTTAAAGAGATTGATTGAATTCTATGAACTTTAAAGTCTCTGATGATAAACTTCTCCATCAACTCTGTATTATCTTCTTTAATACAGCCAGATGGAGAAAATGGTTTACATCAGCTGTAATGTATATTTGAACAATAAGGTCACAAGCAGAGTTATATTACCTTTTATGGACAGTGAAACATTTTTAACGTGCTACAGCCTTCCCCTTTAAGTTACATAGCAAATGGCACACAGCATTTTGTTTTCATGCTGAATTCCCAAGTGATATTATTTACTAAGCATGTTCATATCAACAGCCTGGGCCTTATTTAAAACAACATTTCTTCTTGAAGTGCGGAAGAGGAGGATGACCTTCAGTTCCTGTCCTCTTAAGTTTGATTAAAGCCACCTGAAATAAGTTTGTTGCTCCAAACTCTGCACTGTATTCTCTGCAATCTTCAGCTCTCTTCCTCTCCCTCTAAGGGTGCAATCTAAAGAGTCAGTATTACATTAACAAAGACTGGGCCGGAAGAAGTAATCATCACACTTCTGTTCTAGAATTCCTTTGTTAAAAGGCAATTTTCAAATGTTTGGAAAATTAAAACAACAACTTAAGGAAATGGAATAGTTTAATTTTGACACTTGGGACATGTTTTACTTTTCGATAGGAAGTGCTTCTATAGCCTTGTATATGTGTATCATTTTAGAAAGAAAGTGTACTTTTAAATAATAATAAGTAGACTGGACATGTTGTTGTTGTTGTTTGCCATCGAGTCATCCCTGACTCATAGCGACCCATCCTTGGGTTTCTGAGGCAGTATCACTACGGAAGTAGGATTGCCCAACCAGTGGCTGGTGGGTTTGAACCGCCAGCCTTCTGGTGAGCAGTCAAGTGCCTTAGGCACTATGCTACCAGAGCTCCTACATAATTATCACTATATTCTAAATGACTCTTTGTTTAATGCCACCCTAGTTTTGGGGATCTGATTAAGCTTTGATATATCCAGCAAAGCATAAACAAGTTTAAATGTCCATAAAGTTCCAAAAGGAAACATCTTTTGTCAGTTAGCTCAGTATGCAAAGAAAGAAAAAATTATTTTTTTCCTTTTGTAGAATTTCTTTTAAAGAGAGGCTCAACATGGTTGGTTCAGAGCTGTGCCTTACTTAATGCTTCCATCAGTGATTTATAAAGAGGGAATTTTTAAAATTAGTTGGTTGTACCAATATGGTCCAGGTTGTTAGTATGTTGATTCATAGGAACAAAATTAAGATCAAATTAACTATGTACAGGAGAAATATCAGTTGTAGGAGCAAAAGGTAAATTTTCTTAAAGAAGTAAAGGAGGTGGTGGGGGCATAACATTCTCAAGAACCATGTTTTACCTGGTAGACTTGTTAAAAAACAAATCACTACCTTTCTTCACCACATGATTTAGTAGGTCTTGGGTCCAGTCTGAGAATACGCATTTCTAAGAAGTTCTAGGGGACAGTGGCTGTTCAGTGGTAGGATCCTCCGCTTCCATGAGGGAGAGTTGGGTTCAATTCATGGCCAGTGCACCTGATATGCAACCACCAACCCTATCTGTCAGTGAAGGCTTGCATTTTGTTATGATGCTTAACAGGTTTCAGTGAAGCTTTCAGAGTAAGATAGACTAGGAAAAAAGGCCTGGTGGTCTACTTACAAGAATTAGCCAATGAAAAGCCTGTGGATCACAGTGGTCTGATTGATAATGAAGGTGGTGCAGGGTTGGGAGGCATTTCGATATGTTGTGCATGGGGTCCCTAGGAGTTGTGGGGTGACTAACAACAACATGCAGCTAACAACAACAACAACAAATACATCCTAAGTTGATGCTGATGCTGCTGGTCTGAGGGTCACACTTTGAGAACCAAAACAGGCTGATGGGGAATTAAGATGCTAACAAACTGAGAGCTCTCCAGCCAAAGTTCTTAGTCCCAGGTTATGTCCTTCTGCTGACACCTGAATGAAAAGGGGAGACTTTCCCCTTCAAATACCATATTCCTAGAATCATTATCTTTGCCCACTTTCTCTTTTTATTCTAACACTGCTCTTTCTCCACCATACTTATTTCCTTATTCTAGATAAGAGTGTATATGTAAGTTTTATTACAGTGTATAGTAATTGGTGCATATGAATGTACAACCACCATTTACAATGAAGGTAAATTACAATCCCCATTTCATGTTACTAGCTAATTTTAATAGGTTTAAAGCATTGAGTATGCACTTACAGTCACTCAGCTCTGGTCAGTAGTGAGGGATCTTTCTGGACTAAACACGTCGGAGACTTTTCAAATAACATAGTCTGGGTCCTACTCCAGGCAAATGCCATTCAAATCTCTGAGCGGGGCCTTGGTATTTAAAAGCTTTCGAGGTAGTTCTAATATGCAGCCAAGATAAAGCCATGTAGTCTTAATGGGGGCAAGATTGCCCCCTATTGTCCATCCCACTGCCATTAAGTTGACTACAACTAATAGTGACCTTGTAGAACAGAGTAGAACTGCCCCATGGGATTTCCAAGGCTGTAAATCTTTACCCAAGCTGAAGCTTCATCTTTCTCCCACAGAACAGCTGGTGGGTTCAAACCACCAGCCTTTTGGTTTGTAGCCAGGTGCCTTAATCACTGCACTACCAGAGTACCTCTATCGCACCTAAACCAAAAAAAAAAAAAAAAAAACTAACTTGTTGCCATCAACTTGATTCCAACTCATAGCAACCCCCTTTTCAGTTTCCGAGGCAGTAAATCTTTATGGAAGTAGATATCCCAGTCTTCCTTCCACTAAGTGGCTGGTGGGTTTGAACTGCCAACCTTCTGGTTAACAGTCAAATGCCTTAGGCACTATGCCACCAGAGTTCTTTACTAAGGGGATGAAAATTCATTCTTGGGGAATGAGAAAGTTTTAGCTCTTACAATGGTTTCTGGGCAACCAAAGGGCCACAGTACATAAACAGATACGCAGTGCAAATATGGCATCAATATTTCACGGAAGATGAGGGCACTTAAGGAGCCCTGTAGCACAGTGGTTAAGCACTCAACTGCTAACTGAAAGGTCAGTGGTTGGAACTCAGTAGTCACTCCTTGGGAGAAAGATGTGGCAGTCTGCTTCTGTGAAAAATATTGGTAGGGAAAAATTGTGTTTTTAAATCCTATTATGAGTAGATCACCTAGCTATGCTTTTATGTATATTATCTGATTAATCCTCATAAGTGTGTACTTTTCCTTCATAATCATATACATCATGATTATAATTAGTCTTATTTCATTATGGAGTCAACTCCTTTTAAAAAATATTTTATAATGAAAATAACTGCCATCTTTATGAGGCTTACAGAAAAATTCCATGGGAAGCTATAAGGTAATCAGATGGTTTCAAATTGCTTTCACTCTAAAGAGTTACTAGATGTTATCTTAGTTACCTAAGGAGCTCTGGTGGTGCAATGGATAAGGTATTTGGCTGCTGACCAGAAAGTTGGTGGTTCAAACCTACCAGCTGTTACACATGGTAGGAAGATGAGGCAATGTACATCTGTAAAGATTTACAGCCTTAGAAACCCAATGGGGGTTGCTATGGGTTGGAATTGATTTGATGGCAGTAGATTTTTTTTTTTTTTTTTTTTTAATTATCTAGTGCTGCTATAGCAGAAATACCACAAGTGGGTGGCTTTAAGAGTTTATTTTCTCATCATTTAGGAGGCTAGAAGTCCGGAGTTAAGATACCAGCTCTAGAGGAAGGCTTTCTCTATCTATCAGCTCTGGAAAGTGGTCCTTGTCTCTTGAGCCTCTGCTTCTGGGTGATCTTCATGTGGCTTGGCATCTCTCTTTCCTCATATTTGCTCTGCTCACTTGTTTAATCTCTTATATCTCAAAAGAGAGTGATTTAAGATATACTCTACACTAATCTTGCCTCATTAACATAAGAAAGAGGACTCATGCCCAAAGGGGATTATATCCACAGGCACAGAGATTAGGATTTACAACAAATATTTTTGGAGGACTTAATTCAATCTATAACAGATGTATTTAATCAGTTTGAAAAACACAATGTTCCATTAAAAGAAAACATAATAGTAACTTCTACACCCTATTCTCAAACAATTTTTCTAAAGAATTATTCTGAAAATTTCCTTAATTAGTAATGAAACAGTTTTAGGGTCCAGGCATACTTCAGAGATATTATGGGTTCCAGACCACCATAATAAAGCAGATACCACAATAAAGTGAGTCACTGATTTCCCAGTGCATGTGAAAGTTATGTTTCTGCTACTGTAATCTCTTAAGGAGCTCTGGTGGTATAGTGGTTAAGGCACTTGGCTGTTAACCAAAAGGTTGGTGCTTTGGACCCACCAGATGCTCATGGAAGAAAGATGGAGCAGTCTGCTTTCTTAAAGATTACAGCCTTGGAAACCCAATGAGGGTCACTATGAGTCGGAATTGACTTGATGGCACTGAGTTTGGTTGCTTCAGTACTCTATTAAGAATGCAATAGCATTATGAAAAAGTTTGGAATACTGTGCAAATAACCAAAATATGACACAGAGACCTTAAGTGAGCACATGTTGTTGCAAAAACGACACCGATAGACTTGCTTGACACAGGGTTGCCACAAATCTTCAATTTGTGGAAAAACGCAGTCTGCAAAGCATGGTAAAACAAAGTATATCTGTATAACAACCACAAAAAAAAAAAAAGAAAATAGTATTAAAACTTTTACGGTTGCATATATCTTTTGCTGTTTACAAGGATACTGATTGTGCCCCAGAAACACTTTGTTTATAGTTGCAGCCACAAACTAGACTGGTTGTGGAAAAGAAATATATTTGAATGCTGTGAGAATAATGTTATTGTTGATAGCTGCCCCTGAGTCAGCTCCAACTCATGGTGAACTTACATGTATCAGAATGAAATGTTGTCCGGTCCTGTGCCATCTTCATGACTGTTGGTATGTTTGAGGCCATTGCTGCAGTTATAGTGTGATCCATCTCATTGAGGGCTTCCCTCATTTTCCTGGAGACTCTACAATATATGATGTCTTTTTCTAGCAATTGGTTTTTCCTGATCATGTGTCCAAAATAAGTAAATAGAAGTCATACCATCCTTGATTCTAAGAAACATTTTTGTCGTTGTTGTTATGTGCTGTCGAGTTGGCCCCGACTCATAGCG
>NW_006921919.1:2341433-2342318 GCF_000298275.1 Orycteropus afer afer
GGGTTTCTGAGGCAGTATCACTACGGAAGTAGATTGCCCAACCTTCCTTCCAAGAAGTGGCTGGTGGGTTTGAACCACCAGCCTTCTGGTTAGCAATCAAGAGCCTTAGGCACTACGCTCCTAGAACTCCTTAAGAAGCACTAGGCACTATTAAATCATTCCTACACAAACCAAATATGGAGTTATTCAAGTCTTGATGTTATTGTATATATAAATCAAGAAAACTTACTTGTCCTAAACAGTGAGACTTGTTGGGTGGAAGCAGATGGAGGGAGGAGTTTACTGACACTGTGGCGTGGCTTATTAAACCTGCTATCTTATTTTTTCTGTATGTGCTTGGGCTGTTCAGATGCAGTGTGCAATTGATCGAAATTCAAAAGCAACACTTTGTGTTACCAGATACTATCAGTACATGAAGAGACAAAGTTGGTTGGGAACTAAAAGGGAAAACCTGTACCTTCAAGTAGGACCAGGAATTTTATAATTGCTGTGGTTGTTATCTTTTCTATTCAACAAAAATAAGACAGCATTGTTTCCTAAAAAGAGATTGGGCTTTATGAGTTTTATAGCAAAATAGGCAAGGGCTGAAATCCTGACTCAGCTATTTACTAGCTGTGTGATCTTGGGTAAAAAGTGTTACTTCTCCAAGTCCCAGTTTTCTGTTTTATTATCATACAATCAAGTCATAGTATCTACTCTTGATATTGGAAACAACTGAGAAAGAAGACATGAGAAGTAGATGAAGATTAAAATATAAAACTAAATTGTTGTTGTTGTTGTTATGTGCCGGCGAGTCGGCCCCGACTCATAGCGACCCCTTCTTGGGTTTCCGAGGCAGTATCACTACGGAAGTAGGATTGCCCAACCTTCCTTCCGAGGAGTGGC
>NW_006921919.1:2345212-2361380 GCF_000298275.1 Orycteropus afer afer
TTGGGAAGGTCAACTGTGAAGGAACTGTTTCAAGTGCTGAGGAGCAAGGATATCTCCTTGAGGACTAAGGTGTCCTGACACAAGCCATGATATTTCCAATTGCATTGTATGTATGTGAGAGCTGGACAATGAATAAGGAAGACTGAAGAAGAGAGTTGATGCTTTTGAGTTGTGGTGCTGGTGGAGAATGCTGAAAGTACCTTGGACTGCTAAAAGAACTATCAGATCTGTCCTGGAGGAAGTGCACCTGAAATGCTCCTTGGAAGCGAGAATGGCCAGACTTCGTCTCGCCTATTTTGGTCATGTTGTCAGAAGGAACCATTCCTTGGAGAAGGATGTCATGCTTGGTAGGGTGGAGGGTCAACGAAAGAGGGGGAGGCCTTCAATAAGATGGATTGACACAGTGGCTGTGATGATGGGTTCAAGTGTAGCAGGGATCATAGAGCTGGCGCGGGATTGGGCAGTGTTTCGTTCTGCGGTGCATGGGGTCGCTATGAGTCAGAAATGACTTGACAGCACCTAACAACAACAACAACAACAACAACAACAGGCATACCTTGGAGATATTGCAGTTTCAGTTCCAGATCACTGCAATAAAGTGAATATTGCAATGAAGTGAATACAAAATTTTTTTTTTTTTGGTTTCCCAGTGCATACAAAAGTTATGTTTACACTATCCTGTAGTCTATTAAGCATGCAATAGCATTGTGAAAAAGTTTAAAATATTTTGATAATTACCAAAATGTGACACAGAGACACTAAGAGAGCGTATTGCTGTTGGAAAAATGGCACTGATAGACTTGCTTGATGCAGGGTTGCCACAAACCATCAATTTAAAAAATACAACATCTGTGAAATGCAATAAGGTGAAGCACAGTAAAATGAAATATGCTTATACTGTGAAGCTGGATTTGAGAATGTAGCTAAGACATGTAGCTGCAATGAGCCTCTCTTAGTATTTCAACTCAGATATAAATTTCCCCACCCAGCCTCAAAAAGAGCTAGAAAGAGCCCACTCTTCTAAGTAAACTACATAGACTAGCTGAGAATACATTCTGATTATGGGGTGGTGGTGGCTCCTCAGATGGTAAGACCCAGAAAAGACTAGGTTGCTGTGGTGGTTATGTTTGTGTGTCAACTTGTCTGGGCCTGGTTGAGTGGCTGGGCAACTGCATGTGGTATTCCCTATGATGAGACTGGTAATCAACTCCATGATGGAATCTACTGTGAGCAGTTGAGTAGGTGCCCTAGGTATATGGTCTGCTTCCTCTATATAAAGAGAAGCTTTGGGGAACAGTCTCTAGCTTATGGCATGCTTGGACGCTGCATGTAGCCACGTCGTTGTTCAGCAGCCTGCCACGTTCTACCAACTTTGGGACTTACTATGGATTAATGAGGAGCTCTGGTAACATAGTGCCTAAGGCACTTGACTGCTCATCAGAAGGCTGGTGGTTCAAACCCACCAGCCACTCCTCAGAAGGAAGGTTGGGTAATGCTACTTACGTAGTGATACTGCCTCGGAAACCCAAGGAGGGGTTGCTATGAGTCGGGGCCGACTCGATGGCAAACAACAACAACAACATGGATTAATGGCCTGCCATGTGGTTTGGTAACATCGGGACTTTGCCATTTTATTTGTCAACCTTGGGCTTATTAGCCCCAGCAGCCAGTAGCTGCCTGAGTGAAGAGATGCCTCTAGCTTCAGAGGGCCAGGAGCAAAAGGCAGATCTGAAGCCCAAGGTCGAGGGACTTTCACACAGCCTGGCACTTTGAACTTGGACTTAAAGCCTCCAAAATGTAACAAACTCCCATTTGTTAAGGCCATCCCATGTGTGGTATATTCTTATCAGAGCAGTACTAGGTAACTGGAAGAGTTGTTCTGGGCTTGCTCAGTCCTTTGTCCCAGTCTCAACAATCAGATAAGGTACCATTTTCCTTCCTGAAGAGCAAGAGAAGGGTGGTGAAAGAGACAACAGTAGTCCCTTTCCCTGTCATGGAAAAACAGGAGATTGGGGCTCCCGCTAAACTACTTTGAGGATTCTGGTGAAGATGATAGATAGATAGATAGATAGATAGATAGATGATCTATGGATGGATGGATAGGTAGATTCATGATAACTTTCCTGGTGGCTTAGTGCCTAAGGCATTTGACTGCTAACCAGAAGGCTGACAGTTCAAACCTACCAGCCATTCCGTAGTGATACTGCCTCGGAAACCCAAGGAGGGGTTGCTATGAGTCGGGGCCGAAGGAAGGAAGATTGGGCAATCTACTTCCATAGAGATACCGCCTTGTAAACCTAAGGAGGGGTTGTTATGAGTTCAGTCGACTACACGGTAGTGAGTTTTGTTTTTTTTTGAATCAGAGCAGTAGGCATTTTAAATTGAGATAGATGAATTCATCAGGGCTTCATATACCACATATAGATTATTCCTTCTCTTAATATTGAAACTTAGTGAAATAGTGCTCTTTTTCTTTTCTTTTTTTAATCTACCATCTAAGCATAGTGGCTAAGGCACTTGACTGCTAACCAGAGTCTGGCCGTTCAAATCCACCAGCCACTCCTCGGAAGGAAGATGGGGCAATCTACTTCTGTAGTGATACTGCCTCAGAAACCCAAGGAGGGGTCACTATGAGTTGGGTCTGACTCGACAGCACATAACAACAACAACAATAAGGCTTAGACACTAAACTTTTAGTTTATGAAAGAGTTTTCCCAGAATCGGAAGTTGCTGGATTTATTATGTAAATGTAATTATTATGCATTCTGAACTAACTTCAGGAGCTCTGGTGGCATAGTGCCTAAGGCACTTGACTGCTAACCAGAAAGCTGGCAGTTCAAACCCACCAACCACTCCTTGGAAGGCAATCTACTTCTGTAGAGATACTGCCTTGGCAACCCAAGGAGGGGTTGCTAGGAGTCCAATTTGACTCAAAGGCAGTGAGTTTGGTTTTTTTTTTTATTTTGAATTAGTTTTAATTGATTTTTGTGTAAAATTCTCAATTCCATTCCAATAAAACTGCAAATTAGTGAAAATGCCAGAAAATAATGTAAAACCAACTTGCAAATATGAATATTAAGTCTTACTATATCAAATGCTATTATTATAGTTGATCACACTAGATGGTCGGTATTTAATTAATCTTTCTAGATAGAAAAATGTAGCACATTCTTCATTATTACATGTACCAGTAGCAAATGAGAATTTGGTATCTTTCTGTGATGATACTAATACAGGTTTCACCTACTATCTGAAAGTAGAGCATTCCTATGAAATCTTTCAGAAGTCGAAATGGCATAAAGTGAAAAAGCAATTACCGTTATTTTATATGGGAAAAAAAATTGAGTGTTTCAAGACCCAAAAAATCACCTACCAAATATCATGTAAAATGTAAAATAACACAAACATACAGTATTCACAGGCAAAATTCAAAGCTATGGTAGCTTGATACTGAGATGCTGAGTGTAGTTCCTGGGGAGGAAGCTTGACAACTCCACTCTCGCTGCTTTGAGTGTGCGCTACCTCTTTAACGGCTTCCTGCAAAACCCTGAATAAACCAAAACACAAACTCACTGCCATCCAGTAGATTCTGACTCATAGTGACCCCCATTGGGTTTTCAAGGCGGTAAATGTTCACAGAAGCAGGTTGCCCACTCTTGCTTCTGCTGAGTACTGGTGAATTTGAACCATCAACCTTCTGGTTAGCAGTCAGATGCCTTAGGCACTGTGCTACCAGAGCTCCTTGAAAAACTGTGAATGCTGGTTTGTTTTTTTCCTTTTTTTTTTGTAAAAGCAAAAATCCTCTTTGGATTTCTGGATTTCTTTTGCTTAACAAAAACAAGTGCTAAAGGAGATTTGTAGTAAAAAGCGAAGTGGCGTAAAATGAACTTTGGAAAGCGAGGGATGACTGTATATACTATTTATCAAGTACTTTATGTTTCAGGAACTGTGCCAGGTGCTTTAAAAAGCTTTATTTCTACTTTTATAACAACCTTGGAAAGAATTATTATTATCTCCATCTTATAAAGGAGAAATGAAAACTCAAAGAAGCTGAGTAATTTGCCCGAAGCTATACATATGGAAAGCGGTAGAGCCAGGATTCTAACCCAGAAACTTGCAAAGCCCATTTTCATTTCTTTATATATACCCTTCTGCAACTCCCACGGGAAGAATCTAATTTAAAAAGCAAGCAAGCAAAATAGCAGTACCCTGAACATAACTAACAAAAGTGGTACAAGAACAACTCTTAGTTAACCTTCACATGAGTCTGAACACATCATTTACTTTCAGCTAAAATGTTTGATCCGATTCATCCAAACTATTTGTTAATTCAGAGAAAAATGAAACAACTTTTCCTACATTGATTAACATTTGATTCTTTTAATGGGCACACCCTTGTTTTTATGATTCTGTAACACCCAGTGCTTTCTTTTCATAGACTTCATCTGACTTTTAAATTCTTTTTTGAAGTATTTGTCAGATTCTAAGCCCTGAGTATAAGCAACAACAACTATTGCCTCCTCTAGGGCTTGGCAAGGTGGTAGATGCTCTTTAAATATTCATTGACTATTAGAATGAAGTAATTAAGGACTAAAGGCCCAGGATTCCTGGGAAAGAGTGGTGGAAGTATTATCAACTTCAGTCAAGAAAAGCGGAGACTACAGGATCCAATCTTTCTCCAAGTGCAGACTTTCCTTTGGGTAATTAATTTTTTTTCATAATTGTGGGCAATATGAGGCTTTCAAAACTTTCTACCACATAGTATGTCTGTTGTTGTATTTTCATATTTGCATGTATAACTGTAAAATCAGTATCTGGAGCGCTGGTGGCGTAGTGCCTAAGGCATTTGACTGCTAACCAGAAGACTGGTGGTTCAAACCCACCAGCCACTCCTCGGAAGGAAGGCTGGGCAATCTACTTCCATAATGATACTGCCTCGGAAACCCAAGGAGGGGTTGCTATGAGTCGACGGCACGTAACAACAGCAACAACAATTTTTATTTCAATTATTCAAAAGATTTAAATATATGGGTTTTCATGTAATTAGTCTATGTTGTTGTTACTGTTGTTATGTGCCGTGGAGTCTGACTCATAGTGACCCCTCCTTGGGTTTCCAAGGCAGTATCACTACAGAAGTAGATTGCCCCATCTTCCTTCCGAACCGCCAGCCTTCTGGTTAGCAGTCAAGTGCCTTAGCCACTATGCTACCAGAGCTCCCAAATTAGTCTATAGATACCTTTAAAACATAAAGGCATTTAGAAAACTGGCAATTTGCTTACAGATATCCCTTATATGTCTTCATTATTCTTCAGTGGCTTTCTTCCCTATCCGCTTCCCCCCCACCACATGCTTTTTATTTAAAAAAAAAAATCTTCAGGGAAGATTATTCATGGAGAAAGTCCTAGAGCCTGTTTCCAAACTGAACACAATTTGTAAAACAAAGCACCCTTTATATACACTCATTATTGCCACCTAGGGGATGTGTGTGTCTCAATGTGAAAAGATGTTCAGCCAAAAATGGGCATTTCTATTCTGGTCAAAGGCTTGCCTGAAAATAAGCATGTCACCCACTTCTTTGCCTCTAAGGAACAGTCCCATGCACAGAAGTAAGGAACAGAGGAAAGCTAAAGCAAATCAACCATGAGTATAATTCAGACATAAAGCTCCTGAGATAGAATGGAAAAAATACACATACAGTTTTGAAATAGATTATGTTTGCTATATGCTCCCCTCCCCAAATTAACTGATTATTATTGTTGTTAGGTGCCATCGAATCAGCTCCTACTCATAGCAACCCCATGTGCAACAGAACGAAACACTGTCTGGTCCTGCACCATCCTAACAATCCTTGCTATGCTTGAGCCCATCATTGTAGCCACTGTGTTAATCCATCTCATTGAGAGTATTTCCCTTCTTTGCTGACCCTCTACTTTACCAAGCATGATATCCTTCTAAGAGACTGGCCCCTTCTGACAACACGACAAAGTAGATGAGATGAAATTTGGCCATTCTCACTTCCAAGGAGCATTCTCGCTGCACTTCTTCTAGGACAGATCTGTTAGTTCTTAGCAGTCCATAGTACTCTCAGTATTCTTCGCCAACACCACAACTCAAAGACATCAACTCTTCTTCTTGTCTTCCTTATTCATTGTCCAACTTTCACATGCATAAGCAAACAATGCAACCACTGCCATGGAATTGTGGTATCACTACAGAAGTAGATTGTCCAACCTTCCTTCCGAGGAGTGGCTGGTGGGTTTGATCTGCCAGGCTTCTGGTTAGCAGTCAAGTGCCTTAGGCATTATGCCACCAGAGCTCATATGAGGTGACTGAAAATACCATGGCTTGTGTCAGGCACACCTTAGTCTTCAAACATCTTTGCTTCTTAACCCTTTAAAGAGGTCTTTTGTAGCATGTTTGCTCAGAGCAATGCTGTTTTTGTTATTGTTGTTAAGTGCTGTTGAGTCATCTCCAACTCATAGTGACACTGTGTACAGCAGAATGAAACACTGCCTGGTCCTGAACCAGCTCCATGATCCTTGCTGTACCTGAGTCTATCACTGTAGCCACTGTATCAATCCATCTTGTTGAGGGCCTTCCCCTTCTCTGTTGACCCTGCACTTTACCAAGCATGACATCCTTCTCCAGGGAATGGTCCCTTCTGACAACATGACCAAAGTAGGTGAGACAAAGTTTGGCCATTCTCATTTCCAAGGAGCATTCTGGCTGCACTCTTGCAGGACAGATTTGTTAGTTCTTTTAGCAGTCCATAGTACTTTCAGCATTCTTCACCAATACCATGACACAGAAGCATCAACTTTTCTTAGGTCTTCCTTATTCATTGTCCAGCTCTCACATGCCTATGAGGCAATTGAAAATACCATGGCTTGGGATAGGTGCACCTTAGTCTTCAAGGAGGTATCTTTGCTCTTTAGCACTTGAAAGAGGTCTTTTGCAGCCGATTTGCCTGGTGCTATGGGACGTCTCATAGCTCTGGTAGCGTAGTGCCTAAGGCACTTGACTGCTAACCAGAAGAATGGTGGTTCAAACCCACCAGCCACTCCTTGGAAGGAAGATTAGGCAATCTACTTCCATAGCGATACTACCTCAGAAACCCAAGGAGGGGTCACTATGAGTCGGGTCCAACTCGATGGCACATAACAACAACAACAACAACATAAGACGTCTTGACTGCTGCTTCCATTGGTGTTGATCATAGAACCAAGTAATATGAAGTCTTTGACAACATCAATCTTTTCACCATTTATTGTGATGCTGCTTATAGGTCCAGTTGTGAGGATTTTTGTTTTTTTTATATTGAGGTGTAATCCATACTGCAGATTGTAGTCTTCCATCTTCATCAGCAAGTGCTTAAAGTCATCCTCACTTTCAGCAAGCAAAGTTGTGTCATCAGTGTATCACAGGTTGTTAAAGATTCTTCCTCCAACCCTGATGCCACATTCTTCTTCATATAGTCCAGCTCCTCACATTATTTGCTCAGCATACAGATCGAATAAGTATGGGGAAAGGATACAACCCTGACACACTCCCTTCTTGATTTTAAACCATGCAGTGTCCCCTTCTTCAGTTTGAACGACAGCCTCCTGGTCAAGGTACAGGTTCCTCATGAGTACAGTTAAGTGTTCTGCAATGCCCATTCTTCTCAATGTTATCCATAATTTGTTATGATCCACAAAATCAAATGCTTTTGCATAGTCAATAAAACACAAGTAAAAATCTTTCTAGTATTCTTTGCTTTCAGCCAAGATCCATCTGACATCAGCAATGATATCCCTTGTTCCACGTCCTCTTCTGAATCCAGGTTGCAATTCTGGAAGTTCTGTCAATACTGCTACAACTGTTTTTGAATTATCTTCAGTTAAGATTTTACTTGTGTGAGATATTAATGATGCTGTTTGATAATTTTACATTCTGTGGGATCATCTTCCTTTAGAATGTGTACAAATGTGGATCTCTTCCAGTCAGCCTTCTGAATCTCTTGGCATAGCTGAGTGAGTGCATCCATTGCAGCGTCCGTATGTTGAAATATCTTAATGGGTATTCCATCAATTCCTGGAACCTTGTTTTAGCCACTTCCTTCAGTGCAGCTTCGACTTCTTCCTCAGTGCTTTTGGTTCTTTATCATATGCTACATCCTGAAATGGATGAACATTGATCAATTCTTTTTTTGGTACAGTGACTCTGTATTCCTTCCTTCTTCTTTTGATGTTTCCTGCATCATTCAATATTTTGCTTATGGAATCTCTCAGTATTGCAAGTTGAGGCTTAAAGTTTTTCTTCAGTTCTTTCAGCTTGAGAAATGCTGACAGTGTTCTTCCCTTTTGATTTTCTAACTCCAGGTCTTTGCACATTTCATTATAATAATTGACTTGGTCTTCTCAAGCTGCTCTTTGAAATCTTCTGTTCAGCTCTTTTATCTTGTCATTTCTTCCATTTGCTTTAGCTAGTCTCTGCTCAAGGGCAAGTTTTCAAGTCCCTTCTGACATCCATTTTGGTCTTTTCTTCCTTTCTTGTCTTTTTAATGACCTTTTCCTTTCTTCATGGATGATGTTCTTGATGTCATCCCACAATTCTCTGGTTTTTGATCACTGGTGTTCAATACATCAAATCTATTCTTTAGATGGTCTCTAAGTTCAGGGGGGATAGAATCAAGGTCATACTTTGGCTGTTGTGCACTTGTTTTAGTTGTCTTCAGCTTGAACTTGAACTTGCATATGAGCAGTTAATAGTCTGTTCCACAGTCAGCTCCTGGCCTTGTTTTGGCTGAGTATATTGAACTTTTCCATTGCCTCTTGCCATAGATGTAGTCAGTCTGACTCCTGTGTACTCCATTTGATGAAGTCCACGTGTGTAGCCACTGTTTGTGTTGTTGAAAAAGGTATTTGCAATGAATAAGTCATTGGTCTTGCAAAATTCTATCATGTGAACTCCAGCATTATTTCTAATACCAAGGCCAAATTTTCCAGCTACTGGTGATTCTACTTTGTTTCCAACTTTTGGCATTCCAGTAACCAGTGATAATCAGCACATCTTGATTGCATGTTCGGTCAGTTTCAGACTGTAGAAGTTGGTAAAAATCTTCAATTTCCTCATCTTTGGCTTTGGTGGTTGGTGTGTAAATTTGAGTCATAGTATTAATTGGCCTTCCTTGTAGGCATATGGATATTATCCTATCACTGACAGCATTATAGTTCAGGATCTTGTGATGATGAATGCCATGGCATCCTTCAACTTGTCATTCCCAGCATAGTAGATCATATGGTTGTCTGATTCAAAATGGCCAAAACCAGTCCATTTCAGCTCACTAAAGCCTAGGATATCAATCTTTATGTGTTCCATTTCATTTTTGACAACTTCCAATTTTCCTAGATTCATACTCCGTACATTCCATGTTCTGATTATTAATGGGTGTTTGCTGCTGTTTCTTCTCATTTTGAGTTGTGCCACGTCAGCACATGTAGGTCCCTAAAGCTCTACTTTATCAATATTGTTAAGGTCAGTTCTATTCTGATGATGCAGCTCTTCCCCATTCATATTTTGGGTGCCTTCAGACCTGAGGGGCTCAGATCAATAGGACATCTTATTTCCTGACTGCTGCTTCCGTGGATGTTGACTGTGGGTCCAAGTAAAATGAAATGCCTGACAACTTCAATCTTTTCTCCACTTATGATATTGCTTATTGGTCCAGTTGTGAGGTTTTTAAATTTTCTTTATGTTGAGGTGTAGCCTTACTGAAGATTGTAGTCTTTGATATTCATCAGTAAGTGTTTCAACTCATCTTCACTTTCAGGAAGCAAGGTTGTGTCATCTTCATATCATAGATTGTTAGTGATTCTTCTTCCAATTCTGGTGTTGTGTTCTTCTTTGTATAGTACAGCTTCTCAGATTATTTCCTCAGCATACAGACTGAATTAGTATGGTGAAAGGATACAACCCTGACTTGATTTTAAACCATGCAATATCCCCTTGTTCTGTTCAAATGACTTGCCTCTTGGTTTATGTGCAAGTTCCTCATGAGAACAATTACGTGGAATTCCCATTCTTTGCAATGTTATCCATAATATGTCATGATCCACACAGTCAAATGCCTTTGGATAGTCAATAAAACAAAGGTAGATATCTTTCTGATATTCTTTGCTTTCAGCTAAGATCCATCTGACATCAGCAATGATATCCCTCATTCCACATCCTCTTCTGATTCCAGCTTGGATTTCTAGAAGTTCCCTGTCAAAATACTGCTGCAACCATTCTTGAATTATCTTCAGTAAAATTTTACTTTTGTGTAACATTAATGATATTGTTCAATAATTTCCACATTCTTTTGGATCACCTTTCTCTGGAATGGGCAGAAATATTGATCTCTTCCAGTCAGTTGGCTAAGTAACTGTCTTCCAAATTTCTTGGCATACCTGAGTAAGTGCCTCCAACTCTGCATCCATTTATTGAAACATCTCATTGGGTATTCCGTCAATTCCTGGAGCCTTGTCTTTTGCCAATTCCTTCAGTGTAGCTTTTCTTCTACCTTCAGTACCACTGGTTCTTGATCATATACTGCCTCCTGAAACAGTTGGGCATAGACCAATTCTTTTTGATATAATGCCTCTGTGCATTCCCTCCATCTTCTTTGATGTTTCCTGCATCATGCAATATTTTGCCCATAGAATCCTTCAATATTGCAACTGGAGGCTTGAATTTTTTATTTAATTCTTTTAGCTTGAGAAATTCCGAGTGTGTTCTTCCTTTTTGGTTGTCTCATTCCAGGTCTTTCCACATTTCATTTTAAATTTTTACTTTCTCTTCTTGAGCCACCATTTGAAATCTTCTGTTCAGCTCTTTTATTTTATCATTTCTTCCATTTGCTTTAGCTACTCTCCATCCAAGAGCAGGTTTCAGAGTGTCTTCTGACATCTATTTTTTTCTTTTCTTCCTTTCCTGTCTTTTTAATGACCATTTGCTTTCTTCATGTATAATATTCTTGATGTCATCCCACAACTCATCTGGTGTTCAGTCACTGGTGTTCAGTGCATCAAATCTGTACTTCAAATGATCTCTAAATTCAGGTGGGACATAATAAAGTTCATATTTTGGCTCTTGTGGATTTATTTAAATTGCCTTCAGCTTCAACTTGAACTTCCATAGAGCAAACGATTGTCTATTCCACAGTCAGCTTCTGGCCTTGTTTTGACTGTTGATATTGAGCTTCTCTATTGCCTCTTTCCACAGAAATGTCTATCTGTTTTCCATATGTTCAGTCTGGCCAAGTCCATATGTATAGCTGCCATTTATGTTGTTGAATAAAGGTATTTGCAATGTATAATTCATTGGTCTTACAAAATTCTATCATGCAATCTCTGGTGTCATTTCTTTCACCAACACTATATTTTCCAATTACTGATGATCCTTCTGTTTCCAACTTTTGCATTCCAATCACCAATAATTATCAATACATCTTGATTTCATGTTTTGTCAATTTCAGACTGCAGAAGTTGGTAAAAATCTTCAGTTTTTTATCTTTGGCTTTAGTCCTTGGTGTGCAAATTTGAATAATAGTCTTCCTTATAGGCATGTGGATATCATCCTATCACTGACAGCATTGTTCTTCAGAATAGATCTTGAAGTGTAACTGGGTAGCTTATCCTTCTGTAGATGTATATTAATGTTCTCAAAATAATTATCAAATATTTATTTCATTGATTCATTCAACATATTTATTTTGTGTCATTCATAATTCATATATATATGGAAAGATGCTCAGAGTTAAACAGATCAAAATTGGTAGAGCCAGAATTCTAATCCAGAATCCTGCAAAGCCTATATTTATTCTTTATATATACCCTTCTATACATACATGTGTATATGTATGAATACATGTAGTTGGAGATTATATATATATATATATATACTATATGCTACTATATTTGAAGAATATATGAAGAAGAGGGAGCTCTAGTGACATAGTGCCTAAGGCATTTGACTGCTAACCAGAAGTCTGGTGGTTCAAACCTACCAGCCACTCCTTGGAAGGAAGGTTGGGCAATCTACTTCCGTAGTGATACTGCCTCAGAAACCCTAGGAGGGTCACTATGAGTTGGATCCAACTCCAAGGCACTGAGTGAGTATATGAAGAAGAAGAATATCTAACTCTTACAGAGCACTTACTATCCTCATTTTTAGATGAGGAAACTGAGATGTCATAAGTACATTGTCCAAAGTCACACAGGTAATAAGTGAGAAAGCCGTGATTTGTACCCAAGAGTCTATCTCTGAAGTCCATGTTCTTTATTGTCACACCAAATAGATCCTGTCCTCAGATAAAGTACAACACAAAGTCTAAATATTCACATATCAGAAGTTCAATGATAACTGAATTCAGTGATAGGAGATGCCTCGTAATGGTGTGTGCTTAGAGGGAACATGGGCTCTGTAGACAATGATAACTCCAGATTTAAAGGATGTGTTTCCTTTGCCTATTTTACTAGAAAGTGAAGTAACCAGGGAAACTTTCTTAGAAAGAGGAGGATAGAATTGGGTCTTCTTAATCAGAAGAATTGGATGAACCAAGCAGAGGATAGAAGTTATTTTTAGTTGTAGGAAGAGCTTGAGCTAATATATTCAAAGATGAAAGTACACAAAATACATTATAGGGAAGCAATGGGAAGACTAGTTTGTCCACAGTAACAGGCTGTGGTAGAAAAGAGTAGAAAGGTGGCTTAAATCCAGGTTTTTACAAGGATATGACTACAGGTAAAGAGTTTAGACTTCACTTTATAAATAAAGCTGAGCTGTCTTAAGGGGTCAAGACAAGAGTGATAAAATGAAAAAAAAAATGCTTGGTGGATATTAATCTGGCAATGATGCATTTAAATTATGATGTTGGCAAAGAATATTGAATATACCATGGAATTCCAAAAGAACGAACAAATCTGTGTTGGAAGTACAGCCAGAATGCTCCTTAGAAACAAATATGGAGAGACTTCATCTAATGTACTTTGGATATGTCATCAGGAGGGACCAGTCCCTGGAGAAGAACAACATGATTGGAAAAGTGGAGGGTCAGCGAAAATGAGAAAGACACTCAACATGATGGATTGACACCATGGCTGCAACAGTGGGCTTAAATTTAGCAACATTTGTGAGGATGATGCAGAACTGGGCAGTGTTTTGTTCTGTTTTTCGTGGGGTTGCTATGCGTTGGAACCGATTTGACTGCACCTAACAATAACAATTTGGCAACCACATACAGCATGAATAGAAGGATAACAAAAGAGAAGCAGAGGCCTTACCCAGAAGTTTTATGTATTTATCAAGATGAAGGCCTGGAATTCTATAAATAGGTGTTAAATAAAAAAGAATCTGGAAGCATTACTAAGGAAAAATCAATAGGAATTGTTGTCTGAATGATTAATGGAACCTATCAGAAAACATCAAAGATTATTTCAAAGGTTTTAGGTTTGATCAATACAGAGTTGGATGGAATCCAAATGAAAAGCAGATATAAACTGGAATGAAAGCTGTTAAGAGTTTGAAAACACACATTTAGCAATAGTCTCATGGGGACTGATTTTGAAGAGGGACTAGGTACTGATATAAGCTTAGGTAAATCCATATGCAAAGAATAGGAAGTGAGAGAAAAATCCATGAAGGAAATTGGTAAAGGCAAAAGGAGAACCAAGAGAGTATAAGCTTCATGGAAGCCAAGGAGGGGGACAATTTGAAGATCTAAATTATTGTGAACAGTTCCAAGAGTTGCAGGGAGGAAAAGAAGAACAAGAACATAGGAAAAGGTAATTTAATCTGCACAATCACATTACAAAGCATACATATAAGTAATCACAGCTTCATTCTCGTTACTTGTAAATTTTTTTTAATCTTGTCAGAATAAAAATTATTCCTTACTGGACAAATCAATTCTTACTTGGGCCCTTGTTCAATAATGATTACTTAGAACTCATTGTATTCATAACACAACACTGGCATGAAGGAAGTGTGATGGGGACAATAAACACATGTGTTACAGTAATATAAAGTGATTTCTGAACTCTAGGGCTTGGGTAACCTTAGGTCTAATTTCCTTTTCTTTAGGTACATGGAGAATAGATATGAGAAGGTGACATGGTGATAAGAAGTCTATACACTTACTCACATGATAGATTCCAAAAGTGTCTGCGATTCTTATCGGTGTAATATATCTTTAAAACTGAACTAAAAAAAAAAAAACTGTTTGTAGTCTTTATTTGGAAAAGCCAATCACCATAAACACAGGAGGTTCCTCTCAGGAGAGGTTCACTGGGGTCTTCCTTGGCAGGAACTTAGTGGAGGCTTCTGATATGAAAGGGTTCTTAAGAGTTAGTGAAGAGAAGGATTAACCTAGAGTCTGTAATGGGAGCTCTCCCAACCCTGCAACCACAGGCTATGTTTCACTTGTCTCTTGAGCCCATTGTAGCAGCCACTGTGACAGTCCATCTCATTGAGGGTTTTTCCCCTTTTCACTGACCCTCTACTTTACCAAGCATGATATCTTTCTCCAGGGACTGGTCCATTCTGACAACGTGAACAAAGTACCAGAGGTGAAATTTTGCCACTCTTGCTTCTTAGGAGCATTTCAGCTGTACTTCTTCCAAGACAGATTTGTTCATTCTTCTGGCAGTCCATGGTATTTTCAGTATTCTTCGCCAGCACCATAATTCAAATGCATCAATTCTTCTTTGTTCTTCCTTATTCATTCCCCAGCTTTCACATGCATATGAGGCTATTTAAAATACCCCATGGCTTGACACAACATTAAAGAATAATGAAGAATACACGAATCATCTTGCAACATGGATGAATTTAAAGGACATAATGCTGAGTGAAATAAGTTGATCACAGAAGGACAAATATTGTATGAGCCCACTATTGTAAAAAGTCAAGGAGAGTTTATTCAGGGAAGGAAACACTTTTTTTGGTTACTGGGGATGGGAGGAAAGGAGAGGGAAAATCTCAGACTATTTGGGGGTCACATGCTGATTTGTGTGAGGAGAGGAATGGTTTGGGAAGAGTCTGTGACTGGCATGGTGACACCAGGGAAAGGAAAGACACAAAGGAATGGAAAATCCTATTACATGCAAAACACTGCAGTATCACTAGCACCAAATACCAGGCTGTGGATTAATACTTAGGCAGGGGAGAAGAATAGGTGGGGGTAGGCGAACAGGAATACACCCTAGAGCAAGGATGGATTTGGCTGAAGATAATCTTACATATGCATTTGTGCTACAAAATTAGCCACATACATTACAGAAGCAACAGAAGATAGTGTTGGAGTAACTTCTCAGAGACAACCAAACATCTTGTGAGAGAGTCACCAGGTCTGGGGCTCAAGACCACAGTCTCAGGGGACATTATCCTCAGTTGGCACACACAGTTCACAAAAATTTTGTTCTACAACCTACTTTGGTGAGTAGCGACTGGGGCCTTAAAAGCTTTTGAGTGACCATCTAAGATGAAACTATTATTCTCCTCTCGTTTGGAGCAAACAAGAGTAAAGAAAATCAAAGTCATCTGGAAACAATTAGTCTAAAGATAAGATGGATCATGAGGACCTCAGAATCCATGACCCAAAACCAGAAGAACTAAATGGTGCTGGCTACCAATGCCAACTGCTTGGAAAGGGATCAAATCTGGAGATCCTGGATAGAGAGGGAGGAAAAATGTGGAACAAAACTCAAAAAGACAAACATGAGCAGAATTACTGGTCAGAAAGAGACTGGTGGTACCCCTGGTAACTATGGCCCTGGGTTACCCTTTCGGCCTAGAAATGGACTCACTTACATGGATTGGCTCTGAACCCCAAAGTAGAAAGAGCTACGTACGGAACACCTACACCAGGTTGATGCACCCACCTACTCTAGGGAAGATGCACCCCTTGGATCAAGCAGCCATGAGACACCAGAGGGGTAGCAATCACAGAGAGGGAAAGCTGGACACACAGGAATACATAAGAAGGGCACAGAGAGGGAAGGGGAGGAGATTGTTATATGGTTGGAGACAGTAATCTGGGCCATGAAATCAGATATGCATGAACTGTTGAATGTAAAACAAGTTTGCCCTGTAAATTTGCACCCAAAGCACAATAAAAAAATATTTAACAAACAAAAACTATGGCTTG
>NW_006921919.1:2362470-2365241 GCF_000298275.1 Orycteropus afer afer
GTTGCATCCATTTGTCGAATCATCTCAATGGTATTCCATCAATACCTGGAGCCTTGTGTTTTGCCAATTCCTTCAGAGCAGCTTGGACTTCTTCCATCAAATACTGTCAGTTCTTGATCATATACTAACTCCTGAAATGATAGGACATTGATACATTCCTTTTGCTGCAATGACTTTGTGTATTCCTTCCATCTTCTTTTGATGCTTCCGGCATCCTTCAATATTGCAACTCAAGGCTTGATATTTTTCTTCAATTCTTTCAGCTCAAGAGATATTGAGCATGTTCTTCCCATTTGCTTTTCTAATCCCAGGTCTTTGCACATTTTATTATAATACTTATTTTGTCTTCTCAAATTACCCTTTGGAATCTTCTATTCAGCTCTTTTATTTCATCATTGCTTCCATTTGATTGAGCTACTCTCTGCTCAATAGCAAGTTTCAAAGTCTCTTCTGACATTCATTTTGGTCTTTTTTTTTCCTTTCTGATCTTTTTAATGTCATATTTATTTCTTTATGTAAAATGTTCTTAATGTCATCCCCAAACTCATCTGATCTTCAGTCATTGGTGTTCAGTGTGTCAAATTTATCCTTCAGATGGTCTCTAAATTCAGGTGGGATATGCCCAAGATCATATTTTGGATGTCATGTTGTTGTTAGGTGCTATCAAGTCATTTCCCACTCATGCACAGCAGAATGAAATATCGCCTGATCCCACACCAGCTCCATGATCCTTGCTATACTTGAGCCCATCGTTGCAGCCACCATGTCAGTCCATCTAGTTGAAGGCCTTCCCCTCTTTTGTTGACCATTCACCTTACCAAGCATGACATCCCTCTCCAGGGAATGGCTCCATCTGACAACATGACCACAGTAGGTGAGACGAAGTCTGGCCGTTCTCATTTCCAAGGACAATTTCTGCTGCACTTCCTCCAGGACAGATCTGTTCATTCTTTTAGCAGTCCATGGTACTTGGTATTCTTTGCCAGCACCACAACTCAAAAGTATCAACTCTTCTTGGGTCTTCCTTATTCATTGTCCAGCTCTCACATGCATATGAGGTGATTGAAAATATCATGGCTTGTGTCAGGCTCACCTTAGTCCTCAAGGAGATGTCTTTGCTCCTCATCACTTGAAAAAGGTCCTTTGCAGCCGACTTGCCAAGTGCTACACGTTGTCTAATGTCCTAACTGCTGCTTCCATTGGTGTCAATTGTAAAACCAAGCAATGTGAATTCTTTGACAACCTCAATCTTTTCTCCATTTATCATGATACTGCTTATAGGTCCAGTTGTGAAGATTTTTGTTTTCTTCATATTGAGATGTAGTCCATACTGCAGACTGTATTCTTCAGTTTTCATCAGTAAGAGCCTCAAGTCATCCTCACTTTCAGCAAGCAAAGTTGTGTTGTCAGTGTATCGCAGGTTGTTAATGATTCTTCCTCCAATCTTGATGCCACAATTTTCTTCATATAGTCCAGCTTCTCGGATTATTTGCTCAGCATATAGATTGAATAAGTATGGTGAAAGGATACAACACTGATGCACTCCCTTCTTGATTTTAAATCATGCAGTACTCCCCTTCTTCAGTTTGAACGACAGCCTCCTGGTCTATGTACAGGTTCCTCATGAGTACAATTAAGTATTCTGGAATTCCCATTATTCTCAATGTTATCCACAATTTGTCATGATCCACACAATCCAATGCCTTTGCATAGTCAATAAAACACAAGTAAACATCTTTCTGGTATTCTTTGCCTTGAGCCAAGGTCCATATGAGAGCAACTATGATATCCCTTGTTCCACGTCCTCTTCTGAATCTAGCTTGCACCTCTGGAAGTTCTCTGTCAATATACTGCTGCAACCGTTTTTGAATTTTCTTCAGTAAGACCTTATTGTGCGCTATATTAATGATATTGTTCGATAATTTCCACAATCTGTGAGGTCACCTTTCTTTGGAATGGATACAAATATGGATCTCTTCCAGTCAGTTGACCAAGTAGCTGTTTTCCAAATCTCTTGGCATAACCGAGTGCCTCCAGTGGGGCATCTGTTTGTTGAAACATCTCAAAGGGTATTCCGTCAATTCCTAGAGCTTTGTTCTTGCCAGTTTTTCAGTGCAGCTTTGACTTCCTCCTGCAGTACCATTGGTTCTAGATCACATGCCATCTCCTGAAATGGATGAAGATCTACCAGTTCTTTTTGATATAGTGACTCTGTGTATTCCTTCCATCTTCTTTTGAGGTTTCCTGCATCATTCAATATTTTGCCCATAGAATCTGTCAATATTGCAACTTGAGGGTTAAATTTTTCCCTCAGTTCTTTCAGTTTGAGAAATGCTGACCGTGTTCTTCCCTTTTGGTTTTCTAACTCCAGGTCTTTGCATATTTCATTATAATAATTGCCTTTGTCTGCCTGAGCTGCTCTTTGAATTCTTCTGTTCAGCTCTTTTATCTTGTCATTTCATTCATTTGCTTTAGTTACTCTCCGCTCAAGAGCAAGTTTCAGAGTCTCTTCTGTCATCCATTTTGGTCTTCTCCTTTTCTCGTCTTTTTAGTGACCTATTGCTTTCTTCATGTATGAAGTTCTTGATGTCATCCCACAATTCTTCTGATTTTCGGTCATTGGTATTCAATGCATCAAATCTATTCTTTAGATGGTCTCTAAATTCAGGAAAGATATATTCAAGATCATATTTTGGCTCTCTTGGACTTGTTTTAATTGTCTTTAACTTCAAGTTGAACTTGCATATGAGCAGTTGGTGGTCTGTTCCACA
>NW_006921919.1:2365781-2377547 GCF_000298275.1 Orycteropus afer afer
TATCCTAGCACTGACATCATTGTACTTCTGGACAGATCTTGAAGCATCTTTTGTGATGATGAATACCATGCCATTCCTCTTCAAATTGTCATTCCCAGCATAGTAGATCATATGGTTGTCTGATTCAAAATGCCCCAAATCAGTTCATTTCAGCTCATTAATGCCTAGAAATCAATCCTTATGTGTTCCATTTCATTTTTGACAACTTCCGATTTTCCTAGATTCATCCTTCATACATTCCATGTTCCAATTATTAATGGATGTTTGCAGCTGTTTCTCCTCAATTTGAGTGGTGCTGCGTCAGCAAATGGAGGTCTCGAAAGGTTTACCTTATCCATATCAGTAAGGCTGGTTTTACTCTCATGATGCAGCTCTTTCCCAGTTGTATTTTGAGAGCCTTCAAACCTAAGTTACTCATCCTTGTCCACTGTATTGGACAATGTTTCTGGACTATTCATAAAGTTGCGCAGTAATGTATCAGTGTTTCTCTGCTATTCATAAGGTTTTCCCTGGCCAATTCTTTTAGAAGTGGTGGCCTCTTCCTTCTTCCTAGTCTGTCTCAGTATGCAAGCCACACTGAAACCTGTGCACCATGTGCACTCCTCTGGGTTTGAAACACTGGTGGCACAGCCTCAAGCCTCACAACATGTCACCACAATAGGACAAACTGATGGACAAGATTGTCTCCCTTAGATGTTCAAAACCTCTCCAACCTCCCCTTACCTGGATCCCTGCTGCTGCTTCCTCACTCTGTCCCAGGCCCCCTGCCCTTTTACTGTCCTTTCCCCCACTTTCCTGCCTTCCTGCTTGTGGGGCATGGCCTGGTTTCCCTCCCCTCGCCTGGATCCCACTGCAGACTCCTTGCTCTGTCATGGTCCCCTGGCCTTTTTCCTCTCCTTTCCCCCACTTTCCCGCCTTGCCACTTGTAGGGCATGGCCTGGGTTCCCTCACCTTACCTGTATCCCTGACCTGACTCCTTGCTCTGTCCCAGTCCCCCTGGCCTTTTCCTCTCCTTTCCCCCACATGGCCTGGGTTCCCTCCCCTTACCTGGATCCCACTGCAGACTCAGCTTCAGCTTGAACTTCCATGTGAGCAATTGATGGTCTCTTCCACAGTCAACTACTGGCCTTGTTCTGACTGATATTAAGCTTCTCTATCACGTCTTTCCACTACATAACCAAGAAAAACCAAACTCAGTGCTGTGGAGTCAGATCTGACTCATAGTGACCCCTCCTTGGGTTTCCAAGATGGTATCACTATGGAAGTAGATTGCCCAACCTTCCTTCCAAGGAGAGGCTGGTGGGTTTGAACCTCCAGCCTTCTGGTTAGCAGTCAAGTGCCTTAGACATTACACTACCAGAGCTCCTGAATAAGTCATGAGTCTTGCAAAATTCTGCCATGCAGTTTCCAGCATCATTTCTTCCACCAAGCTATATTTTCCAACTACTGATGCTTCTTCTTTATTTTCCACTTTCATGTGCCAATAACCAAAAAAACAAAAATTACAAAAAATCAATCCATTGCCAGTGAGTTGATTCTGACTCAGAGTGACCACCATTGGGTTTCCAAGTCTGTAACTCTTTATAGAAGTAGATTGTCTCATCTTCCTCCTGTGGAGCAGCTGGTAGGTTTGAACCACTGACCTTCTGGTAATCAGCCAAATGTATTACCCACTGTGCCACCAGAGCTCCTTATTCCAATTACCAATAATTGTAATAATCTTCATTGCATGTTTGGTCAATTTCAGATTGCAGAAGTTGGTAAAAAATCTTCAATTTCTTCATTTTTTACTTTAGTGGTTGGTGTGTAAATTTGAATAACAGTAGTATAAACTGGTCTTACTTCTAGGCATCTAGATATTGTCTTATCACTGACAGTATTGTCCTTCAGGATAGATTTTGAAATGTTCCTTTTGATGATGAATGTGGTGCCATTTCTCTTCAATTTGTCATTTGAAGAAACCATAGATTGTCTGATTCAAAATGACCAATAACAGTCCACTTGAACTTACTGATGCCTAGGATATAGATCTTTATGTGTTTCATTTCATTTTTGACAACTTCCAATTTTCCTGGATTCTTTATTCATTCCATGTTCTGATTATTAATAAATGTTTGCCGGTGTTTCTTCTCATTTTCAGTCATGCTGCATCAGGAAATGAACATCCAGAAAGTTTTCTTTACTCCACTCACATCAAAGTCCACTTTACTTTGAGGAGGCAGCTCTTCCGCAGACGTGTATTGAGTTCCTTCAGGCCTGAGAGACTCATATTCTGACACTATATCAGACAAAGTTTCAGGGATAGTCATAAAGTTTTCTAGTAATAAATCAGACAGTGTTTTACTGCTATTCATAAGGCTTTCAGTGGCCAATTTTTCCAACAGCAGATGGCCCCATGTTTCTTCCTAGTCTGCCTTAGTCTGGAAGCTTCACTGAAACCTGTCCACATCAGGTAACCCTGCTGGTATTTGAAGTAGTGGTGGCATAGATTCCAGCATCACAGCAACACACAAGCCACCACAGTACAACAACTGATAGACAAGTTGTTGTTGTTAATTGCCATCGAAATAAGAATGATGATCTACAAATGCATATGCAGATGGACATGCAAGCTGAACAGGAGTGGGAAGGTGAATGGGTCTACACCCATGAATATATATAAGTTTGACAGAGGATATTTCTACATAAGTACTTCAGTATGCTGCAAATATATCCCTGAATAGAATAGAAAATACAAGGGGCAAAGTCATGAAAACTTCTTAGCCATAATCAAATACCTTGAGGAAAGGAGTTGCTAGGGTTGGGGGCTCAGGACCATAGGCTCAGGGGATATCAAGATCAATTGGTTTAGCGTAGTCCACAAAGACAGTGTTCTGCATCCTACTTTGGTGACTAGCTACTGGGGTCTTAAAGCTGTAAGCTGCCATCTAAGGTGCTCCCCATCTGGAGTAAAGCAGAGTGAAGAAAATCAAAGGACACAATTAGTCCAAAGGACACAATTAGTCCAAAGGACTAATGGACCAGTCAGAGCACAACCTCCACTATCTGCAGACCAGAGGAACTAGATAGTGCCTGGCTACCACTGTAGACCACTCTGAACTAGATAACATTGGAAGTCCTGGATAGAGTGGGAGAAAATGTGAAACAAAACTCAAAATCATAACAAAGGCTAGGCTTACTGGTCTGACGGACATTGATGGAATTCCAGAGACTATAGCCCTTAGACTGGAACTGAACTTCAGGCCTGGAACTGAACTCACCCCCATGGCTCAACTTTCAGCCAAAAAATATACAGGCTTATAAGATATGAATAACAGTGAAACGTTGTCTGATACATTTCTGGAAAACTGTATGAATAGCCCTGAAACATTGTGTAATATAGTGCCAGAAGATGAACTCCTCAGGCCAGAAGGCACTCAAAATATGACTGGAGAAGAGATGCCTCTTCAGAGTAGAGCCAACCTTAATAATGTGGGTAGAATAAAGCTTTAGGGACCCCCATATGCTGATGTGGCACACCTCAAGATGAGAAGAAACAGCTGTAAACATCCATTAATAATTGGAACATGGAATGTACAAAGTAGGAGTCTAGGAAAATTGGAAGTTGTCAAAAATGAAATGGAATGCATAAAGATCAATATCCTACACATTAGTGAGTTGAAATGGACTAGTTCTGGCCATTTTGATTAGACAATTATATGATTTACTATGCAGGGAATGACAAATTGAAGAGGAATGCGTGGCATTCATTATCACAAAGAATATATCAATATCTATCCTGAAGTACAATGCTATTGGTGATAGGATAATATCCATATACCTAGAACAAAGACCAGTTAATACTACTATTATTTAAATTTACACACGAATGACCAAAGCTAAAGATGAGGAAATTAAAGATTTTTATCAAATTCTGCAGTTTGAAATTGACCGAACATGCAATCAAGATGTGTTCATTATCACTGGTGAATGGAATGCAAAAGTTGGAAACAAAAAAGAATCCATGGTAGTTGGAAAATATGGCCTTGTTGATAGAAGTGATCAAGCTGGAGATAGAATTTTGCAAGACCAATGACTTATTCATTGCAAATACCTTTTTTCAACAACACAAATGGTGCTATACACATGGACTTCACCAGATGGAGTACACAGGAATCAGACTGACTACAGCTATGGAAAGAGGTGATGGAGAAGCTAAATATCTTCAGCCAAAACAAGGCCAGAAGCTGTTTGTGGAACAGACCATCAACTGCTCATATGCAAGTTCAAGTTGAAGCTGAAGACATTTAAAAGAAGTCCATGAAAGCCAAAATATGACCTTGAATATATTCCTCCTGAATTTAGAGATAATCTAAAGAATAGATTTAATACATTGAACACCAGTGATCAAAAACCAGAGGAATTATGAGATGACATCAATAATATCATCCATGAAGAAAGCAAAAGGTCATTAAAAAGACAAGAAAGAAAGAAAAGATCAAAATGGATGTCAGAAGAGACTGAAACTTGCCCTTGAACAAGGAGTAGCTAAAGCAAACGGAATAATTAACAGGATAAAAGAGCTGAACAAAAGATTTCAAAGAGCAGCTCAAGAAGACAAAGTCAACTATTATAATGAAATGTGCAAAGACCTTGAGTTAGAAAACCAAAAGGGAAGAACCTGCTTAGCATTTCTTAAGCTGAAAGAACTGAAGAAAAAATTTAAGCCTTGAATTGCAATACTGAAAGATTCCATGGGCAATATGTTGAATGATTCAGGAAACATCAAAAGAAGATGGATGGAATACACAGAGTCACTATACCAAAAAGAAGTGGTAGATGATCATCCATTTCAGGAAGTGCCATATGGTCAAGAGTCAATGGTATTGAAGGAAGAATTTGAAGGTGCACTGAAGGAATTGGTGAAAGACAAGGCTTTGGGAGTTGATGGAGTACCCATTGAGATGTTTCAACAAACAGATGCAGCACTGGAGGCACTCACTCAGTTGTACCAAGAGATTTGGAAGACAGCTACCTGGCCAACTAACTGGAAGAGATCCATATTTGTACCCATTCCAAAGAAAAGTGATACCACACAATGTGGAAATTATTGAACAATATCATTGATATCACATGCAAGTGAAATCTTACTGAGAATAATTTGAAAATGATTACAGCAAGTGTATTGACAGAGAACTTCCAGGAATGGAAGCTGGATTCAGAAGGGGACATGGAGTGAGGGATATCATAGCTGATGTCAGATGGATCTTGGCTGAAAGCAAAGAATACCAGAAAGATGTTTAGTTGTGTTTTATTGAGTATGCAAAGGCATTCAATTGTGTGGATCATAACAAATTGTGGATAGAATTGAGAAGAATGGGAATTCCAGAACACTTAATTGTACTCATGAGGAACCTGTACATAGACCAGGAGGCTATTGTTCAAATGGAATAAGGGGATACTGCATGGTTTAAATTCAGGAAGGGAGTATATCAGGGTTGTATCCTTTCACCATACATATTCAATCTGTATGCGGAGCAAATAATCCAAGAACTTGGACTATATGAAGAACATGGCATCAGATTGGGGTAAGGCTCATTAACAACCTGAGATATACAGATGACACAATTGTACTTGCAGAAAATGAGGATGACTTGAAGAACTTGCTGATGAAGATTAAAGGCTACAATCTGCAGTATAGATTACACCTCAGTATAAAGAAAACAAAAATCCTCACAACTGGACCAATAAGCAGCATTACAATAAGTGGAGAAAAGATTGAAGTTGTCATAGACTTCATATTACGTGGTTTCACAATCAATGCCAATGGAAGTAGCAGTCAAGACATCAGACAACATATTGCGCTGGGCAAATCTGTTGCAAAAGACGTCTTTCAAGTGTTGAAGAGGAAATATATCTCCTTGAAGACTAAGATGCACCTAACCCAAAATATGGTATTTTCAATTGCCTCATATGCATGTGAGAGCTGGACAATGAATAAGGAAGACTGAGGAAGAGTTGATGCTTTTGAGTTGTGTTGGCGAAGAATACTGAAAGTACCATGGACTGCTAAAAGAACTAACAAATCTGTCCTGGAAGAAATATAGCTGGAATGCTCCTTAGAAGTGAGAATGGCCAGACTTTGTCTCACCTACTTTGGTCATGTTGTCAGAAGGGACCATTCCCTGGAGAAGGATGTCCTCCTTGGTAAAGTGGAGGGTCAATGAAAGAGATGAAGGCCCTCAACAAGATGGATTGGCACGGTAGCTGCAGTGATGTGCTCAGGTATAGTAGGGATTGTCAGGCTGGCACAGGACCAGGCAGTGTTTTGTTCTGTTGTACAAAAGGTTGCTATGAGTCAGAGATGGCGTGTTGGCACACAACAACAACAACTACATGAGGTAAGCAGTAACGTGAGGGAGGTATGCACTCGTTAGAACATTAAATCATAGACCATAAAAAGAGTAGATTTGCCCAGTGATAAAGCAAAGAATGCAGGAAAGGATAGGAAAGAAGGAAGAATGTAAATGGTAAACACAGACACAAAGTGGGAAATGTTTGAGGATTGCAATCAATGTCACAAATCAAAATGTGTATGGATTGCTTGATGGAAAACCAATTTGCTATGTAAACTTTTACCCAAAATGAAAAGAATCAGATCTGATTTCAAATTCCAGCTTCCTCAATTGTCAGAAACATGATTTGAAAAGTCAATTACTCTCTCTGGACTTTGTTTTTTCAATCTGTAAAAATGGAAGCAGGGACTGCCTATCAAAAATTATTACTGCTTTGAATGTGTAAACTAAATACATGGTGAAGTGGGTTGTTAGTTGCTGTCAAGTTGGCTCCAATGCATGTCAGCCCAGAACAAAATGCAGCCCAGTCCTGTTCCATCTCTATGATCATTGGTATGTTCAAGTCCATTGTTGAGGCTGCTATGTGTTTTGAGTGCCTCCCAACCTTGGAAGCTCATCTTCTAGCCCTATTGTTGTTGTTATGTGCCATCGAGTCAGCCCTGACTCCTAGCGACCCCTCCTTGGGTTTCCAAGGCGGTATCACTATGGAAGTAGATTGCCCCATCTTCCTTCTGAGGAGTGGCTGGTGGGTTTGAACTGCCAACCTTCTGGTTAGCAGTCAAGTGCCTTAGGCACTAACTACTCTACCAGAGCTCCTATAAGGGACAATATTCTGATGTGATCCATAGGGCTTTCATAGGCTTTCTTCCTGGTCTGTCTTAGTCTGGAAGCTCTGCTGAAACCTGTCCACCATGGGTGACCCTGACAATATTTGAAATTCTAATTTCATAATTTCCAGTACTATAGCAACATACAAGCCACCACTGTACTAGAAACTGATAGGTGGTGGAAATACATGGTAGCTGCTCTATGTATGAGTGAGGGAAATCCAGTTGAAAGAATGCTGTTTAACCTACTTGATTATGAGGCCCTGAGTAATGTCCTGATTCCTTTTACTGTATAATACAATGACTTGCATTTTAAATCTTTTCCATAGCTTTTTCATATCCACTAACACCTTTTATGGGGGAGCTCTGGTGGTGTAGTGCCTAAGGCATTTGACTGCTAACCAGAAGGCTGGAGGTTCAAACCCACCAGCCACTCCTCAGAAGGGAGATTACCCAATCACTTTCGTAGTGATACCGCCTTGGAAACCTAAGGAGGGTTCGCTTTGAGTCGGATCCAACTCGACGGCAGTGAGTTTGGTTTTTGGTTTAACATTTCTTCTTCTCACAACAAACCTGTGAGGAGTTAGTGTTTTTATTATTATTGTCATTAGCAGATGGAGAATGTGGGCCTTAGAACGGGGCAAGGACTTGTTCAAATCACAAAACCAGAAGATCACAGAGGCTGAACTGCAACCCATGGCTGTTCATTCCCATCAAAGCCTGATGGGAAAAGCCAGGAATCTGCTGTCACTTTTCTTGCCAAAATACCCCTTCACTTATGTAGAGAACATGAAGTAGGGATGAGCTAATAATAATTCTCTAGTCACATAAAAGAACTGCTTGTTGAACTTTCGACTTTTGGCAAGTCATGCATCATTTTTTAGCTCAGTAATTCTTTGACACTATTTTCATCTTTAACTTTTACTTTTCAAGCATTTTTCAATTTACTCTTAGCATTCTTAAATGAGGGACAGTGTTTTCATCCTTTTCCCATCAAAAAGAGTATGTGGCTTGTTATGTTCCCATTATTCCACATTACCCATATGAATACTCACTCAAATTAGAATATTGGTTTGATGTGGGGATGGAGGATTAGCATGAGGAGAGTGTAGGTAAAATTTATTTTCAAATATTTCTTTAATAATTTATTTTTGTTGCTATTCTTGAGAATGTACCTAGCAGAATATATACCCAGCCAACACTTTCTATATGTATAATTCAGTGACATTGGTTTCATTCTTTGAGTTGTACACCATTCTCATCTTCCTTTTCCAGTATTCCTAAATATTTTGAGATGTGATATTATTTTAGATTCTCTGATTTTAAGCATAAAATTTGGCACACCAGCTTAGTAGATTGAAAAGCTCATTATTTAATGTTTCTTCTTTGCTTGGGAGGCTTGAGGACCTAAACAAACAGGTCTTAGATACAAGTAATTTTGTTCACCTCTGAAGACCTTGTGGCAGATAGGAATGAGGTCGGGAGTGGAGGAGACAAGGTCAAAAGTACAGGACTGCAATTTTGAAATCCATTTCCGTTGGATGGGATGGGCATCCTGAATAACTCTGCCCTAGAACTTCTCCACAGTTGTATGAGATCAGAAAACTAGAAAATTCTTGGCACTTCTTGCAGTCTTCAACTCTTTCAGGACACAGATGACTCCAGTTCCCATTTTCTTCTAGCAGCAAAGTGACTTGGTTATAAGAAAAGTTGAAGTTTTCCCTCAAGTTATTGTGCCTAGAGTTTTTGAGAGTTAAGTAACCCTCTACTACTAAGTGGTCCATAACTAATTTTTTTCCAGGAAAAAAAGGCTAACCTTTTTGCATTCTCAGATCATAAATTAAATTTTGCTTTGATTTAAAATGTGTTTCTCCCAGTTACCAATTTTTGTAAGACAGCTGACATTTTGTCTTACATGATATATTTTTGTTCAGAGGATTTTAGGATATGTTTTTCCATCAATAAGTAAAGCTGAAAATGCATTGACTGAGCTCTGGTAGCACAGTGGCTAAGGCACTTGACTGCTAACCAGAAGGCTGACGGTTCAAACCCACCAGCCACTCCTCGGAAGGAAGGTTGGGCAATCCTACTTCCGTAGTGATACTGCCTCAGAAACCCAAGGAGGGGTCGCTATGAGTCGGGGCCGACTCGATGGCACATAACAACAACAACAACATAAAGTTATTGGTAACTCTGAATCTACAATTTTTATGAAAAAACAATGCATATATTTTCCCTGGAGTTGGAAGATTAATTACATCATCAAGATATACTTCCTGTTACCAGCCCAGGATATCAGAAGAAAGCAGTTTCCTCGAATCATTGCTTTCCATCCCTTTCACTCCATTGACCAATCAGAGAAGTTTAGGTGCTAAATTTAGCTTTGGAAGTTTGCTGCAAGTTCCAAAGAATTTGCTAAATAGGTTTCAAATGTTAGCCCCTGTGGGCTTGAGAAGGAAGAATTAAAAAAAGAGTGATGGTAACTGTTATAGCAAAAACTTGGCACAGAATGAAACAGCTTTTTTCCCCTTTTTCCATGTGCTCACCTAAAGCAATAAATGTGTGGGCGATTACCCCTGAGTTTTTCCAACCATCCCAAGGCAGTTAAGTGGTATGAACAATGGGCTTTTCAAGATCACTATAAATACTCAGTTCAAAGAATACTTCTTATACTTTGGGACAAATCCTGTACTAGATGCATGGTGGGAAATACAAAAGGAACACAAGCCACAGGCCCTTTCTCTGTAGGCAACTGTGACCACTGCCCTCCCTGCCCATCCTTTCCTACCCCCTCCATCCCTCTAAACTCTGCCACCCTGCATATGCTAGAGTCTCCAAGGCTCTATCCCTGGCCCTTTCGTCTTGTTTATCAATACTCTCTCTATGTAATCTCAATCAGTCTCTCAGCTTCAAGTTCCATCTATAGGTGACTCACAAATTTAAATCTGCAATCCTGTCTTCCCTCAGAGTGCCATACATCTTTTTACTTGATGTCTCCAATTGAATGTCTAGTAAGCATTAGATGTCTAACTTAGTATGGCTAATTTAGAAACAGGATTCTTGAATCCCAACCCCTGCACTCACAAATCTACTTCCAAGACTTCCCAATCAATAAATGGCACTATCATCTCAGCTTAGGCGAACTACTTCATGGCTCCAATGAAGAACCTAAACATCATACTTGATTCTTTTCTTCCTCTTACCACCATCCACATGTAACTCCTAAATGAATCCTGTTGAACATCACATTCAGCACAATTTGTGCACTTCTCATCATCATTATTACTACTCCTCAATCCATCATCTCTAACCTGGGCTCTCTTCTTGCTTCCTGTCTGCTTCTAGTCTTCCTGCAGAGAAGCTAGCACAAACTTTCTAAAGTATAACTCACATTTTTATCATTCCTAGCTTAAAATGTTTTAATAGCTTCCCATTACCCTTAGAATAATATACAAATTTCTAACCTTGGCCCATAGCAGTGATTCTCACCTGGGGACAATTTTGTTCCTAAGGGACATTTTTTTTTTTCCCAGCAGATTTACCCAATGCAATATTCTGTTTGATTTTTTGACTGCTGCTTCCATAGACGTTGATTGTTGATGCGAGTAGAAAGAAATCATTGACAATTTCAATTTTTCCTCCATTTATCATGATGTTGCTCAGCCTAGTTGTGAGGATTTTTGTTTTCTGCACATGCAGATGGAAGCCTACATTACAGTAACTAACAACAACATGGGGACATTTGACAATGACTGTAGACATTTTTTAATTGTCACAACTAGGGAGAGCCTACTGGATGGAGACCAGGGATTCTGTTACATTGTACAGCAAAGCCACCCATGACAAAGAATTATCCAATCCAAAATGTAGTGCTGAGGTTGAGAAGCTTTAACTTACACAGTTCTGAAGGAGCTGATGTGTGCCTTGTTCTACAACCTCCTTTTTTTCACTCTTCCTATCTTTTATCACTTTCCAACCACACTGTTTTTATTTCATTTCTCAAGCATGCTAAGCTTGTCCACATTTTCGAGCCTTTGGATATGTTCTCCCTTTGGCTTAGAACACATTCTTCCTCTATCTTAGTGCATTTGTATCTTTATTATTCAGATGTCTGGTAGCATAGTGCCCAAAGCATTTGACTGCTAGCCAGAAGGCTGGTGGTTCAAACCCACCATCCACTTCTTGGAAGGAAGGTTGCACAATCTACTTTTGTAGTGATACCTCCTCGTAAACCCAAGGAGGGGTTGCTATGAGTTAGATCCTACTCAAAGGCAGTGTGTTTGGTTTTTCATTTTGGTCTACACAAATAATACCTCCTCAGAGAGACATTCCTCAATTACCTTTACTAAAGTAATCCCCACCTCTTTTTATAGCTCTATTGATACTTTATTTTATATTTCTAGATGGTTATTGTTAATTTCTTCTGCTAAAATTATAAGTTTCTAAATTCTTTCACATTCACTGCTGTATATCTATATCTAGACCTGTTTCTGGCACATAATGTTGTTGTTGTTGTTATGTGCCGTCGACTTGGACCCAACTCATAGTGACCCCTCCTTGGGTTTCTGAGGCAGTATCACTACGGAAGTAGATTGTCCCCTCTT
>NW_006921919.1:2389855-2407455 GCF_000298275.1 Orycteropus afer afer
ATAATCCAACTTTTTGGATTATTTGCTCAGCATACAAGTTGAATAAGTATGGTGAAAGGATATAACATTGATGTACTCTCATCTTGATTTTGAGCCATGCAGTATCCCCTGTTCTTTTCAAATGACAGCCTCTTGATCTATGTACAGGTTCCTTATGAGTACAATCAGGTGTTCTGGATTTCCCATTCTTCTCAATGTTATACATAATTTGTCATGATCCACACAATCGAATGCTTTGGTGTCGTCAATAAAACATAAGTAAACATCTTTCTGGTATTCTTTGCCTTCAGCTAAGATCCATCTGATATCAGCAGTGATTTCCCTTGTTCCACATCCTCCTCTGAATCCAGCTTGCATTTCTGGTAGTTCTCTGTCAATATACTGCTGCAACCATTTTTGAATTATCTTCAGTAAGATTTTACTTGCATGTGATATTAATGATATTGTTTGAAAATTTCCACAATTTGTGGGATCACCTTTCTTTGGAATGGGTATAAATATGGATCTCTTCCAGTCAGTTTGCCAGGTAGCTGTCTTCCTAATCTTTTGGCATAATCAAGTGAGTGCTTCAGGTTGGGCATCCATTTGTTGAAACATCTCAATGGGTATTCCATCAATTCCTGGAGTCTTGTTCTTCACCAGTTCCATCAGCGCAGCTTCAACTTCTTCCTTCAATACAATTGGTTCTTGATCATATGCCACCTCCTGAAATGGATGAACATCAGCTAATTCTTTTTGGAACAGTGACTGTGTATTTCTTTCATGTTCTTTTGATGTTTCCTGCATCATTCAATATTTTGCCCATAGAATCTTTCAGTGTTGCAACTCAAGGCTTAAATTTTTTCTTCAGTTCTTTCAGCTTGAGAAATGCTGAGAGTGTTCTTCCCTTTTGGTTCTCTAACTTCAGGTCTTTGCACATTTTGTTATAATAATTGGCTTTGTCTGCTCGAGCTACTCTTTGAAATCTTCTGTTCAGCTCTTTTATCTTGTCATTTCTTCCCTTTGCTTTAGCTATTCTTTGATCAAGGGCCAGTCTCAGAGTCTCTTCTGACATGCATTTTGGTCTCTTCTTCCTTTCTTGTCTTTTTAATGACCTCTTGCTTTCTTTATGCATGATGTTCTTGATGTTATCCCACAATTCCTCTGGTTTTCAGTCATTGGTATTCAATGCATCAAATCTGTTCTTCAAATGGTCTCAAAATTCAGGTGGAATATAATCAAGGTCATATTTTGGCTCTTGTGGACTTGTTTTAATTGTCTTCAGCTTCAACTTGAACATGCATATGAGCAGGTGGTGGTCTGTTCCACAATCAGCTCCTAGCCTTGTTTTGGCTGAAGATATTGAACTTCTCCATTGCCTCTTGCCACAGATGTAGTCATTCTGATTCCTGTGTACTCCATCTAGTGAAGTCCACGTGTATAGTTGTTGAAAAAAAGGTATTTGCAATGAATAAGTTGTTGGTCTTGCAAAATTCTATCATGCAATCTCCAGCATTATTTCTATCTCCAAGGCTATATTTTCCAAATACCGGTGACTCTTCTTTGTTTCCAACTTTTGCATTCCAGTCACCAGTGATAATCAACACATCTTGATTGCATGTTTGATTAATTTCAGACTGCAGAAGTAGGTAGAAATCTTTAATATTCTCATCTTTGGCTTTGGTGATTGGTGTGTAAATTTGGACAATAGTAGTATTAACTGGTCTTCCTTGTAGACATATGGATATTATCCTATCACTGACAGTGTCGTACTTCAGGACAGATTTTGAAACAGTCTTTGTGACGATGAATTTTGTTATTCCCGGCATAGTAGATCATATGGTTGTCTGATTCAAAATGGCCAAAACCAGTACATTTCAGCTCACTGATACCTACCTGGATATCGATCTTTATGCATTTTATTTAATTTTTGACAACTTCCAATTTTCCTAGATTCATACTTTATACTCTCCATGTTCTAATTATTAATGGAGGTTTGCATCCATTTCTCTTCATTTTGAGTCATGCCACATTAGCCACTGGAGGTCCTGAAAGCTTTACTTTATCCATATTGTTAAGGTCATCTCTACTCTGAGGAGTCAGCTCTTCCCCAGTCTAATTCTGTGTGCCTTCTGACCTGGTGGGCTCATCCTCCGGCACTATGTCAGACATTTCAGGGCTGTTCATAAAGTTTTCCTGTAATATATCAGACAGTGTTTCACTGATATTCATAAGGTTTTCGCTGGCCAATTCTTTGAGAAGTGGAAGGTCTCTTCCTTCTTCTGGGTCTGTCTAAGCCTGGAAGCTCCACTGAAATCTCTCCACCATGGGTAACCCTGTTGGCATTTTGCAACATGGTGGCGTAGCTTCCAGCTTCACAGAAACACATAAGCCACCACAGGACAAAAAACTGACAGACAAGTTCATATCCCTTAGTTGTTCCTAACTCTTCTGCACCTGACTACCTCAGGCTCCTGCCTAAATAAAGAGCCGCTCCCAAGAGAAAAACAGCCCCAGCCTCTGGCCCTCCTACCTCAGACTATGACCTTAAAGAAGGACCACCCCCAAAGGAAAAGTAGCCTCCAAGCCCTGGGCCTGCTTACCTCAGACCCCTGGCTTAATATAGAGCCACCCCCAAGTGAAAAGCAGCCCCCAGCCTGGGTCCTACCTACCTCTGGCCCCTGACTTAATATAGAGCCACAACCAAGTGAAAAATTTGGGAACACTTAGAATAATATAATGATAATGAAAATATTCAGTTCCTACTTCCTAAGAATTTTAGTCGTGCTATGAAATTTCCATAATGATAAGATTTCTAATTTTTCAAATAAATCTTTTATAAATTAGGAAAATTTTTTCATTTCTAATAGCACCAAACTTTTGGAAATAGAAGTCATCCCCCACCCCTTTGGCTTGAGTTAAATAGTTGAGAGATCAGCTAGGGAGATTGGCAAAATTAAGAACTGGCAAAAGCTTCCTTCTGCCCCACACTGATCCAGTCTCGTTTCCATGTTTGGGAATGCTTTCTTGAGCTTATCCACGTTTTGTTGGCAGGTCATATCTTTGGAGAATGACAGGCACTTTTCTTTTTACCCCCATTAGCCATGACCCTGGCCTTGGGGAATGCAAACCCTGTGTAATGTCCAGAATTGAAGGCAAGTAAGCTGAGGACTGAGTTAAATGGTTGTATTGACATTGTGTAAGAACTATATTGCAATCACACATTATTTAACTTGCCTTGTGAAGGTGTATTTTGTCCCATAATGAAGAAAAGAGAAGGGAAGAAGAGGACATATTTGAAAAGAGGGTGGAGAATGAAAGTTAAACATATCTGAGAGTTAAACTCAATTATTACAGTTGATTCTAAAATAAAAGAGGTACTTCTAGAACACCTTTAGTGGGAGAGTAAATTTCAGCACAAAGCTGGGTACTTCCACAAAACACCCTGGTCAAATATGCCTAAGGCACTTGACTGCTAAGCAGAAACCTGGTGGTTCAAACCCACCAGCCACTCCTCGGAAAGAAGGTTGGGCAATCTACTTCTGTAGTGGTATCACCTCGGAAACCCAAGGAGGGGTTGCTATGAGTTGGGGCCGACTCAACAGCATATAACAACAACAACAACATTATATCATTACAGTGAGTGTACAGAACAATGATTTCTCTCTTATTTAAATTTATTATCATCTGGAAAAATAAACTAATTCTGTCTAGAATTTTAAAGGCGGATTAATTTAGCTTAAAGGCATATTCATACAGCCTACCAGACTAAGAGCAAGACCAAAGTAATTGGTTTTCCTGACTTACTGATCTATATTATCACTAATTGACTTTTTAGTGCCATATAAATCTGCAATATCTAGGAAAATTTATGGCATTTGCATTTTCGTGTATTTGTTGTTAGGTGCCATAGAGCTGGTTCTGACTCACAGCTACCCCATGTACAAAAGAACAAAACACTGCCTGGTCCTGCGTCATCCTTACAGTTGTTGCAGCCTTTGTGTCAATCCATTTCATTGAGAGTTTTCCTCTTTTTCACTGACCCTCTACTTTACAGGCATGATGTCCTTCTCCAGGGACTCTTCCCTCCCAATAACATATCTAAAGTACATGAGATGAAGTCATGTATTTAGATCTGGCCAAAACCTTACTTTTAAGTTTTGCATCTTTAACTTCTCTTTAAATGTCAGATTTGACTTATTCTTTCATCCACCGATAGAATACAGAGGGAAATAAGATATCAACTGACTTTTTATTGGCATTATTGGATATTGTTATGATTATTTTCATTGTCTGCAAACTCTTTATTGCAGGGATATATGATCAGATTCTCTAAGGTAACAAACTTGCACTAAGTTTTTTGCATAAAGATCTCAGAAACTTATTGCTCATCTTCAGCTACTGCTTTTAGGCAAACTCATAGTAGCATAGGGACTAGAACTGCTCTGGATACATCCTGGTTTTGAAATGTGAATTCTTCTTATCAAGCAGTGACCAGGTGACACATGGCTGTCACTGAGATGGGATTGCAGTCTATTAGAATGTGCATGACCTTTGCATGAGAGGAGGACCATTCACCAGAACCATCCTTGAGGCTTTTGGCTAATTCTAGAATATTCTAGAATATGGAACAAGAGTCAAGATAAATTTTAGAGAGTAAGACATAAGTGATAGGTAAAAATGAAAGATAAGGGAAAAGCTTTATGTGAGGAAACCTTCAGGTTTTATATAATGTTTATGTAATGTTATTCCATATGCTGTCTCTCTCCTCTTTCTCCTACTCTAACTTCTTTTTCCTCCTCTTTCCTTCCCTTCCCCTCTCTTCCTTTCTTAATGTTTTCATTAAGCTTAGGTAGTTCCTGATGAAGAAGTCCTATGGTAAAGCCATTCAGTTATTCATTCAACAAATAATAACTACAATCTGTTAGACGCTGAGGTATAGTTACAGATGCTCTTACAATTAAGAAAACTGCCTTCAAGGAACTAATAGTCCCAGTGAGTTATAGATGAGAAAATTAACCTTCATGGTAGAATGCATAATGTGCAAATGTGAACTGGGACCTCTTGAACCTTGAGATCTAGCTCAAAAGAGCACAAAACTCTCAGTTTATGTCCTTTTGAAGCCCAAAGCCTGCCTCCAAGATTCTTGTTGCACTCTGGGTCAGCTCTGCTCTGATTTCCTGCTTTCTGATTTACTTTGCATCTTATAGTTGTTATCTCTGTACTGGAATAAACCCAAGCTTGGGACACAATTCCTTCCTTTCTATTCTCTCCCACTCCCTCCACATGCCTCCCCCTCCCACACAAAAGAATCATGAAAACATGGCTGATCATGTTTCAAAACTTGAACTGAGAGTTTTGGGGGTCATGGGAGAGCACAGTAATAAACTTTAAATGACATATTGTACATTCCTGTTATGAATCCACTTGGCCACTCCACCACCAGGGCTTTCTCTCTGCTTCACACCACAGAGCACCCAAACTCCTTCCAATTTCTCTTCCTGCTGTCATTTCTTCTCCTCATCCATCCCTCCTGTATTACATTCTAGCCCTTCCCTCAGTCCCCAGCTCTAGGATGTTCTTGTTTTCTATTGTGCAGAGTAATTCTGCTCTTTTCATATCCAGGCCCTTTCATTCATATTTAAATGCATCCTGGTGCTCAAGCTGGTGCTCATGCTTTCCATGTTCCAGGATCCACTCACCATTCTCCATAGAGGTAGTTTTGGTTGCATGGTATTTTTTTCCTCCTTTACATGAACTTTACAGGATTCACTTACTCATTAAAAGATGCATTTCTTCTTTATAGGACTCATTCCTTCATTCATGCAAAAATATTTACTCAGTGTCTACTATGTATCAAACACCATTCTAGGTGCTAGGAACAAAAGTGTGTACAAGATAGACACAGGTCCTGTACTCTTGGATTTACATTTCAGAAAAGATGTACAAGATGCTTTGGGGAAAAAAAAAATGGAGGGACCTCAACCTCACCCCGGGATGAAAGAGTTTTGTAGTATATGGAAAGCTAAATCTGCCAAGACAAGCAGGCATAATCTAGGTAGATCAGGGAATAGTAGCTCAAATGGGGATTCAGTGACCAAAGTTGGCTATAACTTTCCCCACTATCCATCTGTGACTTTAATGAAAAGGGAAACAGAGAAAGTGACTTATTTAACAATTCATTCATCATTTCTTGCTCTAGCTTCTCTATCCTAATATTTAAGCATTACTTTTTGGGTAGAATTGAGGTATGATCTTTCTAGGAAGGAAGAAAAGGCAGAGTCTCTCACCGCTTTTCAGTTTCTGGGTAGAGTTTACAAATAAGAGAAGCTTGCTTGAGTGTTATAGTTTCTTTTCCCCAGAGGCTGGATCCCTGAAGCATAGCTCCCTCCTCACCCAGGTAGATCTCAGAAGAGGAGCTTCTCCAATCTTGCCTGGAGAAGAGAAGCCAGGATGTGATTGGAGGGTTTGGTCAAGACCATAAAGAGTTGTGGGATAATTTGGACTTCAGGCTGCTTTTAGTTCAGGTGGAACATTTATGTGGGGAGAGGAGGAGGGAGGTTTGGTGGGTGCAGATGATGTTGCCACTTCTTCCAAAATGGTAAAACCCTAAGCTAGTGTGCAGGACTTAGCAAGTAAAACATGCCCCTCCACCAGTTCTCCTTATGCTGGTTGAAACTTAAGCAAATGATGTCTTTGCCTAGGGTGTATAGATTTTATAAAAGTGGCTGAATAGACTGATAATGTTCTTAAATTACCTGAATAAATTGATACACTTGAAGATTAGGTCTTTCTTTTAAAAGCCTTAAATGATTAGCTAATGAAATAGTAGCATTTAAAAAATTGTTTTTCAAAATTGATGCATGTTTGCCTTCTTTCTTACCAAATTACTTTTAAAATAAGAGTAATACAACCAGAAAAACCAAACCAATTGCTGTCAAGTCATTTCCAATTTATGGCAACCCATCTGTGTCAGAGGAGATCTGTGCTCCTTAGAGTTTTCAATGGCTAATTTTTTTGGAAGTAGATTTCTCAGCCTTTCTTCTGAGGTATGTGTCGGTGGATTCTGTCATACAGCAAAAATGGCAGTCTAGTTGATATTATTAAGGAGCTCTGATGGTGCAGTGGTTAAAGCATTTGGCTGCTAAACATAAGGTTGGTGGTTTGATTCCATCAGCCACTCCACAGGAGAAAAATGAGGCAGTGTGGTTCTGTAAAGATTTACAGCATTCAAAATGCCATAGGGCAGTTCTACTCTGTCCTAAAGTGTCTCTATGAGTCAGAATCTACTTGATGGCAGTAGGTTTTTGGTTGAAATTAAAAGTAAAGTGTTTTTATTGAGGGGTAAGGCAATTTGCAAATTGGGAATCACAAAGTCCAGAGGATTCTGACTTAAGTAATCCAAAGAGGATCATATAAGAAAATACAAGGAAATTCAGTAAAAATTCAGTGATTGGTTGACATTTAAGTGATAGTTCCAAAATTGGTGACAGTACATTTGATGGTAGAAGATTACATACATGTTTAAAGTTGGCTTATAAAGTTAAAAAGCAAACAAACAAACTCACTGACACAGAGTCTATTCCAACTCATAGTGGACCCCTTTTGGGTTTCCAAGATGGTAAATCTTTATGGAAGTAGATTGTCCAGTCTTCTTTCCACGAAGTGGCTGGTAGGTTTGAACTGCCAACCTTCTGGTTAACAGTCAAATGCCTTAGGCACTATGCCATCAGAGCTCCTTTTATAAAGTTACAAAGTAATTATTAAATTGGATATAGCTGGTCTCAAAATAATCATGAGACCCTCCTTATGTGACTGCAGGGAGGTCATGTGTGATTCTAAAGTTTGAGTAGTATAATAGGGGAAAATGGGTTCAAATAGACACTTTCATTATGCCTTAGACGGGACAAAGACAATTATCCAGGATGAAGGAAGCCATCAGCATGTACACAGTACAGAAAGCTGAATGGAGTCCACTGAGACATGGCCATGGGGCTAATCATATATGATTGAAAATAAAAGGAATCATCGCAAAATCATGATAGGTGGCAGATCAATTCATCACTCTCCGAAGCAGGTATACAGAAGTGGGGAAAGGACCGTGATTGAGATACATACAAAACTGAAGATTAAAAAGGGTTACAGTATTGGTTCTGGGGCTTGACTGTCTGGCTAGGTGGTGGTTCCAGATATGACTCATTTACTACTTGTCTTGAGTCATAGCCACAAGGTGGCTATAAAACAGTACCAGGACCCCAACCTTAATTTAAATTAGATAAGGACATATCCAAGTAAGTTCCCTAGTTTTTTGGTGTGTGCAGATAATCTACTTTCAACCACACTCTTCCTGAGGGCAAACTGCCCCTCCTTAGGTTTGTCCTAGAATTTATCTATTCATAGCCACAATACTTGTTTTTAAAGGTCAGAAAGAACTCAAATGGCATTTTAACTTATGTTAAGACTCAAAATGGAGTTAGGGCTCCCATTGTAGACTGTAGCCTTCCACAAACCAAATGCTTCCAAATTTAAGCTCTAATACAATAGGAACCTGTTCTGAGAATTCTTTTGGACCTGGCTTCCTAGGTGGCAAAGAAAACCTGTAAGCAAATAAAATTATATTGTTATGTGAAGTTGTTTACTAAGTAATTTTCCCAGAGTATTGTGGAGAGTTAAAGGAATGAGAGGTTATATTCCTGATGCAGAGGTACTTTTGATTCAAAATGCAGTTTTAGCCTCACACCTTACCATAACCACCATCTCATGTCTGGAGTCCTAAGTTAATTTGGGGTGCTGTTACTCAACTTGAACCTCAACCTTTAGTTAGCAGTTGAGCCTGTTAACTGTTTGTAACATACAGGGACTCCAAGAATAATAACAGTTAACCTTTATCGAGGACATTTGATATGTTCCAGGCACTGCACTAAAGAGTTTACTGAAACCGAAATAAATGAATTCTTATAATAACTCTACAAGGGAAGACAATATTATTATTCCTGTTTAATATTTGAGAAAACAGAGGCTTAGATGGATAAAGTAAATTATTCAAATTAACTCATCTAGTAAGTGGAGTTTAACCTACTTTAAGCCCATTTTTAACTCCCACTCTATATTTCCTATTTCCTTTTCTCTCCCTTCATTCCTTCTTGCTTTCCCCTCTCCTTTCTCCTTGCCAAGGAGCCACATAAATACAGTATTCATCGAGCTTCCTGTTATCTCTTACCACTGACCTTCATCTCTAACATTCCCAGAGATTGGGCTTTCCAGACTACTTCCCTTGGTTGTTTGTGGCATGCTTAAGGGCCAGGATACTGAAAATCCTGACTTCAGGTTTCCAAATCAGCAGGTCCTGCCCAGAGCCTAATTAATCCTTGCTGGGTGGTAACATATTTCAATGCAAAAAAAAAGCAAAGCTCCACTTCTTCCTTGGCCTGGGGCTCTGGGGCTTCTTTATTGCTCAACCCAACTAAAGACACAATGGGAAAGTCTCTCCCCTCCCCCCATGGTCATTTATAGAAAACCATCTGCATAGGGGTGTAGAACAATACCTCATAGTTTCTATCCAAAAGATCCCATGTTTTTCCACGTTTTTGGCACACCATGAGTATTTCCTTAGGTATTAGCCATCTACTTATCATTGTAACTAAAATTTATAAGCCAGAGCTGCTATAAGAAATATTCCCCTTTGGCTTTGGAAAATCCTTTCACCTTAAATAAATGTATAGTCTGCTTAAAACATGGACTTATCCACATAATTCTAACCTGTAATTAGAGAATGTGATATAATGAAGATACACACACAGCTAATCCATATAATGTCTGGTTTTGGTGGAAAAATATGTGACATCTAATGCATTAACTTTCAAATAAGATAACCTAGTGTTCTTGGCTATTTATTGTTAGCCAAAGACTGGTGAGCATTTCCTTGTTTGGAGTTGGAAGAATTGGCTGTGGGATTTGAGCCTAGCCTTTGATTTATGGAAAGACTTAGAACAAAGTCAGCAAGCTGACAAGCCAACTAGTGAAAATGAAAGCAAGAAGTCCTGGGCCCCAGGCTTAGTGTGTGTTCTTAAGAGAAGGAAGAAGTTGCCTCAGGGTCAGGAGAATGTCACTGGGGCCCTTGAACTTGCTGTTGCCAGTCAAACCACATGGGATCCAGATAGATCAACAAAATCCAGAGACAAAAAGTTTCAATATTAACTGTTACAGCAATGTCTTGGTTTCTCAGAGAAGCCTTCCCTCCCCGAGGTTATTATTTATTTTACCATTAGCACTTCAACCATTTTCCCAGCCTCTCCAGATTGTTGATTGACAGTCCTAACAAAGTGAGTGACAGATTTTCCAAATTGGAGCACAGACTCTGCAAGGTCACAGCTAAGAAAGCATCTGCAGCCATGCCCAGCCCCATGGAGTAATATTTCTCACTGCAATATAGTGCAGGGACATTCTTAGAAGGAAAGGGGATTGGACTTAAGTGGGTTTGCTGAAGTTAAAAAAAAAAAAAAAATACAGCATCTTAACTTTTACATAATCCGTGGGTGAAGGTGGGGTATGGAGGGGATCCTATGAATATGAAATATACTGTCTTGCTACTAGTAGAGAAACGTAAAAACTTTCAAATGTACAGTGTAACCGAGTTTATTTATTTCTTCCCTGTAGAGGCCTCTCCTATAAAAGTGGAAAACAAACAGGAGTCCTTGGGTGATGCAAATGGTTAAGAGCTGGACTACTAGCCGAAAGGACTGGTGATCTGCTTCTGGCAGTGAACAACAACAAGGAACCTAAATGATACATTACTATTAACTGAATGTTGAAAACTAACTTTTTTAGAGGCAAGGTCAGACTCATTTGAGCACTGTTGCATTTTGCAGGTGAGAATTCCTAGACCTTTGAACTCTGAGAAAACATCAGAGGTCATAAATCTAACGGTTAAGAATAATGAAATATGTTGTCCACTGCCATCGAGTTGATTCTGACTCCTTGCAGCCCCCATTGGATTTCCGAGCTGGTAAATCCTCATGGAAGTAGATTGCCTAGTCTTGCTTCTGCAGGGTGGCTGGTGGGTTTGAACCACCAACCTTCTGTTAAGTAGTCAGGTGCCTTAGGCACTGTGCTACCGGAATAAGTCATGAGCCCAGTGTTTTGAATATAGCTTAGCCCCTGTCTAGCTTTGAGAGAGACCAGTGAGTAACCTTTCCAGTGTGGCTAAAAAGAGGGATGTGGATGCTTAGTTGAATGAAATACTACATCCATTTGAAACCAACACCACACAGACATACATTTCAAAGACCCTTTGAAGCTCTCAAATTCTATGCTAATATTCACTCAGCATCATGTCTCTGATGGGTTACCTCTGAGGTAGTGTTGCCTACACCATAAAAACACTCCTGATTGTTTTAAACCAAGGTTCACAAAATAATATAAAATAAAACATTTTTTTTTCAGTTACATTAATTGGAACAGTAGATATTTCACATGCTTTCTGAAAGGTCTATATGACTCCAAACATATATCTGTGTGGTATTGGTTTCAAATGGAAAAACTAGTTGTAAGGAGATGTAGTATTTCTTTTGCATTTGAATAGGTATTTTATTCTTAGTTAATAGTGCTTTCACTGCCCTCTGCTGTTCTAAAGAGAACACTGGATTTGGAAAACCTGGTGTTCTGATTGGGAAAGGCCAGCCTTTCATTTATTGTCATTACTATTCACACTTGCTAGCATATTCCAAGTGTAATACTAGCTGACTTGGAAAATCCCCACAGTCATGTAGCCAATGGCCTGAAACCAAGTAAGCACTATGTTCTTGTGAGTCAGGGTTTTCTGAAGTCTTTTGGGGGTTTTATTAAGTTCTAGGTGTTCTTTCTACAAGATCTACAAGTTTGATTAGAAATACATTCTTTTTAATAAAGAAATAAAACAAGGCTTATTTAAAAAGAAAAAAGACCATGAAAAAATGAATTGAAATGACAACACAAGTGATCTTATATGAGAATCCTGCTTCTTGAAAAGTGAAGTGAAACCAGTATAACTGAACAACTTGTGTAGAAACTGTTGAATGGAAACCTAAACTGCTGTGTTAACCTTCACCAAAAGCACAATAAAATATTATTAAATAATAATAATAATAAAAAGATATTCTCTTGTTGCTTATATTTAAAAATTGGAGGCTTAGCCTAAGGAAAAGATTGAGTTTATTGAGTTTCAATTATATCTTCATCTACTTTTTAAAAACAGAATTAGGTACTATTTCTGTCCATTCTCTGGAGCTTCTGTTTACTAATACAGGGAAACCTGTTAAAGTTGAAACTCGATGGAACTGCCTTGTTTTCTGGGGTCTCCCAAGTTTTCCACCTTTGACTGGATACTGTCTTACACTTTTCTATCACTCTTTATTAATGGAAAATATGAGTTTTTCTTGTTTTTGTTTGACAGGTTTCTCTACCTCATACAGGTTCCAGCTTTCACAGGTTTTACTGTAACAGTAAAAATAAATAACTGACTCTCAGGATGTACTTTCCCAGAGATGTGCTTGTAATTTGTACTTGTTATCCACCTAGGAAAATGTGTACCTGAGATCTTTTCTACTCCTGAATTATGAATTATCAACAGATTCATTCATTGAACAATTATATGTCAAATGCCTACCATGTACCAGACACAAACACATATGTATTTCCAAGATGACATGATTTTATTGTTATAAGCCTCAAACTCTTCACTGCCATCGAGTTAATTCTGACTTATAGCCATGAATCAGACTCAGCAACCTCCACTGGGTTTCCAAGGTGTAAATCTTTACAGAAGCAGACTGCCTCATCTTTCTTCCACAGAGTGGCTAGTAGGTTTGAACCATAGACCTTTTGGTTAGCAGCCAGATGCCTTAACCACTATACCACCTGAGCTCTCTGTTATAAACCAAGAGAAGTTTTAATAGAAAACTAGTCCTGTTGTGTCCAATTACTGCTAAAACAGAGAGCTACGGTTAACAGTCCAGAAACAAGGTGGCTGTCTTTAGTGACTGACCTTGACATTGAACTGGCTCAGAGACAATACATCCATATAGCAAGTTAGCCTATTTGGTAACTAAGAAAACAAAACAAAACAAAACCCCCAAACTCACTGCTGTCAAGTTGATCCCAACGCATAGTGACCCCTCATTGGGTTTCTGAGGCAGTATCTCTACGGAAGTAGATTGTCCTACCTTCCTTCTGAGGAGTGGCTGGTGGGTTTCAACCACCAGCCTTCTGGTTAGCAGTCAAGTCCCTTAGGCACTACGCCACCAGAGTTCCCCTTTAGAGTCATAGCCTAGCCAAAAATGTCTCGATTAGCCACCTCTATGTGAAAACAGAAGGAGCTCTGGTGCCGTAGTGGGTAAGGCATTTGGCTGCTAACCAGAAGGTTGGTGGTTCAAACTCACTAGCTGCTTAGTGGGAGGAAGATGAGGCAATCTACTTCTATAAAGATTTACAGCCTTGGAAACCCAACAGGAGGAGTTGCTATGAATCAGGATCAATTTGATGGCAGTGATTGTTTTTTCAATGTGGAAACAGAGTGGCCTCCTATTTGAGTACATGTTTTCAGACTCCTTCATCCTACAGCCAACATGGTTCTTCAGTTAGTTGTATCATGGGAAATTGTCAGGGAGTATAACCTCTAACTATTGTCCATAAATACTTAACCAAAAAATTGGTTGATAGAAACTTGTCTATAATAAAGAATACATTAAGAAAAGATTCTTAATCCATTGGTTTGTACACAGTAAGCATGTTGTAGAATTTTAGGGAGAAATAATTAATCATTTTCTTTCCCCACTTCTCAATTCTGAAATTGAGAAACGGAGCTAAAAACAAAATATACAAAACAAAACAAATCAGTCAACTACTGGTAAAGTTGGCTTGGAGAACATGGTTTGACCTTTGACCACAATCAGTCTTTCTAAAGATTCCCTTCATATTGGAAGTATCAGGATGTACAGGGATGTTCACGTGGTATAAAGAAAAGTTTCTGGTATACATTATACACTTAATAGCTCTTTGTTAATAAATGAATGAATCAATGACTGTAGCAATCAGTCAAAAAGGTTGATTTTCTTTTTCTCAGAGAAACTTCAAAATAAATTCCAGAGTACATGGATCTTTTCAATTGGTTTGACCCCTGATGACTTTATGACCTTTTTCCTCTTCGGACTTCCCAGCTGTTAATATGACACTCTCAGGGTGGCAGAAAACAGAGGTAGTTTCAGGACATAGCATACTCTGGTACCAATGAGAGGTCCCATCAGCACCTTTTTCTCTCCCTCCATCTTAAAATACAACATATATTTTAAAATAAATACATCTATGATGTGAAGATGAATATGTTTGATTTCTGAGATTTGTTCCATGCTTGAGACCAGCTGCTTCAGATCAAGTAGGATTATTTTAAACACCAGCTGCTGTTTAGTAACTTACTCTAATCAATCAACAGGTATTTATTATGTGCCTTTTAAGCAGAAAGCAAAGCAAAAAAAATCCATGACTCTTAAGAACATAGAGCTAGATCCAGCTGGTGACTATGTTATGTCAGTGTTTTTAAGACAGTAGAGGTCTGAAATGACTACCTAAAATTTTCTCAAATATTGAAGATTTAACCTAGCACTTACATATCCCACCATCCTTCTAGATTTTAACTTGAAATGATCAATTTTACTCACAATGAAGGTGGACTGGACTGAATCATGACTTGGACATGAGGCAAAAGTGGCACTTCCCAGTCTTTTAGAAATTAACATTTATTAAAGTTAATTGTCCTCTGCTGAAGGCTCAGCCAGACTCATGCTTTCACAGATGGGAAAGCTGCATGGTGAACAGAAGCCTAGCTGGGCCTGCCCAGGGGAGGTTTGCTGACTTCCTGGGTCTTGAAGCTTGAGCAAGCTCACTGCCCTTGAATATAGGACAGCCAAGACAGTAAGAGAAAGGATAGGTCAGCACTAGCTTTTCAATTCAATGGCTCAGTGGTCATTGGAAATCATGGCTCAACAGCTATCAGGCTCTCTAACAATCGAATTAGCTACTTTTAAATTTATTATTATATTTATTACAATTTATTATTATATTTATTACTTATTCAATTTGTGGGGAGAAGTGACATGAAAGATCCAGAAATATTCAATATTGTACCACCAGTGAGAAGAATGGAATGTCCCTATTTTGAGAAAATGCAAACAGGGGTATAATGGTTTTCCCAACACCAGATTATTCTACAGGAGCACTCATAAGTGTGGTCCCATAACATGCAAGCTCTGCAAAGGGTCCTAATCACCCACTTAGGTTTATATTTAGAACTTTATTTAATCTACAAATAAATTATTATGTAGGAGTTAACTTGTGATTGAGATCCTCATCAGAATATAGCAGGAAGAAGACAGATGAGTATTTATTAAAAATGTAAAGAAGTATTCTGAAACTCAAAGACAAATCTGATCCCCTTATGTTTTCCATATAAGAAAATAAAAGATTCCCCAACCCCTTCAAAAATGCAGGAACTAAATTTGTCTAAACTAACTCATAGGGAAGCTTAATGAATATGTCTTTTATGTATCAACTCCAGTTTTTTTCCCATCTAGCACTCTCCTCTTAGGACTGCTGTGAGACTTGAAGAGATATCATAAATGAAGAAATTCCATCCATTGTTTAACATTTTAAGTCACACATTTCTGGATTTGAATCATGGCTTTCCCATATACTAGCTATATGACCTTAGGCGAGCTCCTAAATCTCTCTAAAGCTCGAGATTTTCTTTTCATATATAAAACTGGGATAATAATACCTGTGTTTGAAAACACATGGTGGGAGCTTGCAGTGCAGTGCGTTACTTAATATGGCTCTTCTAAAGATGGTCTTTGTGACTCCCATCAGATGCCTGGATGAAACTATGCAGATGTGAGGTGCTTGTGGCCCACCAAGGGGATTGGATAGCTTGTTAATGATGTGAATAATGTGTATGAAAACATACTGTGGGAATTGGACAGTTTTGCCATCTCAGTAAGTTTAAAATGAACTATCTGACAGATGTAAATGGGGCTCCTGCTACCATCAAGAAAAAAGAGCCAGGAGTGGAATATGTCCTTTGGACCTGAGATCCCTATGTGGAGCCTCCTTGACCCAAGAGATAGGGAGAGCTGTAACACTTTGCCAAGATGGCAAGAAATGGTGAGAGATGATGAGAAGCAGAAGCAGAGAAATCATGGCAGCAGAGCCAGAAGAACCAAGAGATAGAGCATGAGATAGAGCATTGGATGTCCAGGCCCTGGAGTGAGAAAACAGTGTTTTCAGACAGGAGTCTTGCTGGCAGAATGGGATGCCTCTTTGGGCACCTATCTGCAGAGCTAAAAGAGGTTTGTAGCCCTTGCCTGAGGAGAGCAGAGGTCAATGAAGTCAAGAGGCCAAGACCAGAGAAAACTGAACCCGTGGCATGGCTGAGAGGAAGGTGTCCTGATTAAAGAACTGTATCCTGAGCTGTTTGTGGTTCTGAATTGTAAATTATTACTTCCATAATAAACCCCATGATCATGAGTATGTGGGAGTTCTATGTGGCTATTGCAATGAATTATCGAACCCCACTGGAAGTAGAGAGTGCTGTTAGGAGGAATGGTTGGTGTCAGAATTGGTAAAAAGGTTGGAGAGTGGTGGCATGTCTAATCTCTGCTTCGTAGGAACAAGCCTTGGGCTGTTGATGCTGATGGTTATTCTCTTTCCCCTATGTGAAGTTAGAGGAGGTCAGATGCCAAGGCCATGCTGTTTTTGCAGTGCTTAATAGTTTCAGTGCCTTTTACTTAAAAGTTAGAAATGAATTAAATGTCACAGGATTTTATATTTTGCAAGCTGGCTGTCCCTTCCCTCCTCCCATCTCCTTTCCTCACCCACACTATTTTTTGGAGTTGGCAAGGTTTAGGGGAAAGCATTTGAACTTTTGAGTGAAATAGCCTGGACTTGAAGTTCTCTTGTGCTATTTATTAGCTGTGTGACCATAAGGTAAGTCATATAAAAGCTGAGCTAAAAGTGTTATAATAAGGAACAAGACCCACATCTAGAAGCTTATGCATTGAGAGAAGAGAATTACAGTATCCCAAGTATAAGATTCTCTCTGCTTTTTAAAAAGTAGTTTATATATTATAACCAAACATCAAACTGGTTGCAGGTGAGTTGATTCTGACTCATAGTGTCCCTATAGGACAAAGTAGAACTGCTCCATAGGGTTTCTTTCTTTTCCTTTACTTTAAAAAAGAAAAAATTTATTGTGATTTGGCTGAAAGTTTACAGAACAAATTCACTTTCCATACAGCAGTTCATACACATTTTGTTTCATGACATTGACTGCAATTTCTCACAGTGTAACAACTTTCTTCCTACTTCCTCCTCATAGTTATCTATTCCCTGTGTCCTTCCCTCCCATGAACTCCTGCCCCCTGAGCTATGTCCCTGTGCAAACACTGCCCTTCTGTTCTCCCACATTGATCACTCCAAGGAGTGTGAGTGTATCTACCTGATGTAAATATTCACCCTGTATGCCTGTCTTTTGTTCAGCTGAAAGCCACAGGAGTAAGTACAGTTCCAAACCTGAAGGGTAACTGTTCTTGCTGTTG
>NW_006921919.1:2429911-2430756 GCF_000298275.1 Orycteropus afer afer
ATCTTACCAAGACAAAAAAGGCCTATCCAAAGAAAACTATAAAGCACTACTATAGGAGACAACAAGGGATCTACATAAATGGAAGAACCTGCTTTATTCATGGATAGGTAGAGTGAATATTGTGAACATGTCAGTACTACCTAAAGCGATCTACACATTTGATGCAATCATGATCCAGATATCAACAAATTTTTTTCCAGGAAATGGAAAAACCAATTACTAACTTCATATGGAAAAGAAAGAGACCTTGGATAAGTAGAGCACTACCAAAGACAAAGTGGGAGGTCTCACACTCCTGGTTCTTAAAACCTACTATACAGCCACAGTAGTCAAAACAGCATGGTACTGGTACAATGATAGACAGATGGACCAATGGAACAGAATCAAAAACCCAGAAGTAAACCCATCCATCTATGGACAGTTCTTTGACAAAGGTCCAAAACCCATTAAATGGGGAAGAGATAGCCTCTTAGACAAATAAAACAACTTGGTGCCATCGAGTCACATCCAACTCATAGCTACCCCTCCTTGGGTTTCCAAGGCAATATCACTATGGAAGTAGATTGCCAACCTTCCTTCCAAGGAGTGGCTGGTGAGTTTGAAGTGCCAACCTTCTGGTTAGCAGTCAAATGTCATAGGCACTACACCACCAGAGCTCCCCTTTAACAAATGATGCTGGCCATATTGGATATCCACTTGCAGAAAAATGAAGCAAGACCCATACCTCACCACATACACAAAAACAAATTCAAGTCGGATCAAAGACTTGAATGTAAAACCCAAAACTATAAAATTCATCAAAGATAAAATAGGGACAAATCTAGGAGCCCTAATTTATGGCATAA
>NW_006921919.1:2432408-2432955 GCF_000298275.1 Orycteropus afer afer
AAAAAAAAAAAAAAACCAAGGGCATTTGGAAACAATCAGCCCTAGGACATGATGGACCTTGAGACCAGAAGAACTAGATGGTGCCTGGCTACCAGTGCCAACCACTCAGGAAAGGATCAAAACTAGAGATCCTGGATAGAGTAGGAGGAAAATGTGGAAGAAAATCCAAAAACACAATAATGACCAGAATTTCTGGTCAGATGAGTCTGGTGGGATCCCCAATACCATGGCCCTGGGATATACTTCAGGCCTGGAATAAATGCACTCCCAGGGACTTGCTCTCAGCCCAATAGTAAATAAAACTAAAATAAATAAAATAAATAAATAAATAAATAAAATAAGACCATTCAACCCAGAGTGATGCATCCATGTATTCTATGGAGATGCATCCCTTGGAGCAATTGACCACAGGGTACCAGTGTGACAACATTCGCATGGTGGAAATGCAGGAGACACAGGAGTGCATAACTATGAGGGGCACAGTGGGGAAGGGGGAGGGATTACTGCGAAGGGAGGGGAGGAGAGTGGCTTAGGGTTGGGGATGTCA